>NW_020224103.1:145660-176081 GCF_003070985.1 Temnothorax curvispinosus
GAGGGTTGGAATATCCTTTTGGATCCTTTTAAGGTACTCCGACACATACGCGCTTATGAGTTCCAGGTGCACGTGAGACCGCGAGATACTGCGAGCTTCGAGGGGACCGAACTTATCCGAAAGGAGAGATACCTTTGAAAAATTACACACAGAATGTTCTTCCTGCCCTTATCACGTCAGCGCTTGATGGCGGACTCTTTTGACGCGTCGTGGTCAATTTATTCTCGTTGAAAATGTGAGGACGCGAGAGACAATTTTCGAGTGATCGGCGATCGAAAATAAACTTGTCGCGAAGTAACACACCGCAAGGAGACGTAACAAGATTGCGTTCTTTGATTAACTTCAAACATTGCTTCACACTTATTTTAACAGCAGAAATCATGTTACTGTAGAATTGACGAATTAAGCCTCAGCAAGTTAACGGATGTATTCTTGTTTGATTTAAAATGCTACACACATTTGAAATTGGATCGCTTTCTCTTGCAGAATTTACAGATAGAATTTGCATATCCATTTTGAGCAGCGCAATTCTGGTCTCGTTCATCTCCCCGGTATTATTGTTGACCCAAGATGTTGCTGAATATAATTCGATAACCGCAACACGATCCACGACATAGCCTCCTTTCAGTGTCTCCTCGGCTATCATTATTCTTGGGTCGAAATATCATTGGATAATATATTTACATTTGTAATCCCACATCAGCTCGCTGCATATTTCAGTCAGAACGGTGAAAATTTCTGCCGTTTAGCTTTCTTATTACTAGATTTAGCTTTATGAATTTGTATGAACGTATTACATTAATATTAATTTGCATTAACAGCAATCTAAAGCTCTCACTAAAAAAAGAGAATGTATTACTATTATCTAGGATTATCATTGAATGTAAATACACATAATTTTATATTTCTGAAATTTTGTCTAAAATTTTTGTCCGTAATGAAGAGCTCAGAGAATTTAAAGAATTTAAATTCCTGCAACGCCCAAGATACTTGAGAATTGAAGATTCCAAAATCATAAACTTGAAAAATCAATACGTTCTATTCAAAAATAAAGAAATTCAGAAATATCCTAGATTTTCAAAACGCCGATTTTCTTAAATTCTTTAATCCAATGATATTAGAATAAAAGAGAAGCTCCGACATTGGCAATTTCAAATCTGAATTAAAAGAAAAGAGATAGAAAGATAGATATCAAATTCTTTCGACACCAATGCGTTTCTAGAAATTGCAGATCTTCGAAAGAAACCCCCGAGATTAAAACGCTCGGCATCCTCGAATATTCCGAGCATCTGCTATATTAGCGCCTCGAGATATCCCGCGAAACTTCACGTCTGATCTACAAAGGGATCATAACACCGCAGAAACTCGTTGCTAAACATAGAACAATGTTATGCGCGCGCGAGCAAGCGGACGCGCAAGTTGCTGATCGCGCGCCGCGCGGACGGAACTTCGTTGTGCAACTCTAATTCGCGAATTTAGCGTATCCTCCCGCTAAACAAGGACGGGGAAGAGGGGAGGTCCATAACCCAGGCCGCGTGTAAGCCCGCATAAATGCGTTTCCCTGATTCCACCATATTTCCCCCGCAAAGTAAGCCCGATTAAATCACCGCGGTCGTGTTGCAACGCATTAAACACGCCCGACCTCCGTCTGCGGGACGCGCGCGCGCGAAGCGGGACCGGCGGAAAAGTTTTTCCCTAAATTCCACACGTATTAGGGGCTCCCACGTATGTGGAGCGAGGGACGGAAGAAAAGAGAGCAGGAATAATCCGTTTTTGCTTTTGAAAGGAACACGTAGGGAACGTAAATGAATTATCACTTCCGCGTCGCATCGCGATAAATTCCGCCGCAAAGTTCAGTTTTTTTTCCGTTTCTGACTTGATTAAACGTCCAGTGATACCTTCGAGGGTCGCGCATTCGGTGCGCCACGCGCAAAATTTAAAAAGTTAAACATGAAATAAAGGAGAAATATAAATTCTCGATAGTAAATAATTAAAAAAAAAAAAAAATAGAGCAATGCTTAAAATATTTCCACGGATTCTCGACATAGAAATCTTTCGCATATAGGATGTAAAATATAAATGCAGCGTCGACGATTCGCAAAGTCGTGATAAATGCCGCGACACATTGGCGCGATAATGTCGCGACACCCTGTATAACACAACAATGTATCGGGAAGCTTTTAACGACCACTTTTTCCAATGTTAAGGGCCGCATTCCTCGACGAATGTATATAGGAGAAACGGAGAGGTGCCTAATGATCCGGCATCCATCCAGATAGATCTTTCGACGTTATCGCGCGGCTTTTGCTAATTGCGTGGCCGGGATACAAGCAGCGGGACATCCAAAAGGACCACGAGGCACAAGGATCCGACCGTGGAAGGATAAATCGACGGGGGGATGTACAAATCGCGTTTGTCTGATAACGGATCCGGTTCTCCTCGAAGAAACTACCTAATTGTTACGGTTAAGGTTGCAAATTGTTTCTTAGGCAGGTCGCTTGTAATTCGGCGCTTGTAATCTACTTTTTAGTTTTACAACGCGACGTGACTGCTAAATCTCGTATAGTAAAGAAGTTTAATGGGCGCCATTTTTACAGAGGGATACTAGCAGTGCAACTTCCAAACAATTTTCAAAGAATTAATTATATTTTATGGCAAACAAATGTAAAAGTAAATAAAATATATTTTATTTTCTTTAATTATTTTATAGAACAATTAAATATATTAGTGGCAAAATGGAATAAATTACTTTAATCTTAAAAAAATAGATATTTAGTACGATTAAATATTATATTCTTCAAATTTTCAAAAGACGTGAGCGTTTAAAATTTAAATCTAGATTTCCTGTTCTTTCTTCGATCCTCAAACATTCAGTTTTCCGTAATAATTTAAATCGAAGCTATGTTTCTCCAATATATCTCAAATCAAGTAACGTAAAATTGAACTTTCCGAGAGATTAAAGTCCAATTAAAATAGTTCTGAAAATTAAATTAAACTTTAAATAGCTCTCTAACTTGAGCGACTGCCACGTGCTATTAATAGGCAGCTTTTCGCGCGCGCGACACTGGTTATATATAGCAGCCTCCCGTCGCTAATCGGACCATTCGTTTCTCAAGAGTAGTGGCCATTCTGTTTTAATATCGCTGAAACCGGGGGAACACATCATAACAATCGTGTAAATATTGAATCATGGGACGCGCCATTTGTCACCAATGCGCCATATTATTTTCGCGTATACGCACATACGCACATCGCTCACGTCGTAAATCACGAGCAATGTCGCTAAAATGATATTCGCCCGCTATTGTTTACACGCGCGAGCGACGGGCCCGTCGAAATGTAACATTGGCTTACATAAATATGGAAATACTATAATATCGAGCCGGCCTCATACGTCGTCCTTTATAATGTATTCTGCATCACGTTATGCTCAACGATCCGCCACGTTTACATTACTGCATCAATAATTTATCAGTAATTTGTTATCAGCGAGGTAATAGATTTCGGATATTACTCTTGCATATTTTTCAACTTCTTTCCAAAGCCGGCATTACAATAATGCTCTTCGAGATTACGCAATTTTGTGATAAATATTTATAGAACGTGGCTAAAAGTCGTGTTTCAAATTTTTGAACTTTGAAGCGTTTGTTCCTGATGGCAACGTTAAAAAATATAAATCTCGAAACTTTCATAGGCTGTAATTTTGAAAACCCGAACTCTTTGAACCTTCGAATTTGGGATCTTGACCTTTTGGAACTTCAAAATTTCGAATTTTTCTGAGACTTTGAGACTCGAGTTGAAATGTTCGTAACTTTAGAACTTTAATTGGGCCTTTGAGATACCTATCTTGGATGTCTTTGGAACTCTGAACTCTGAACCTTGGAAGTCTCAAAACCTTGGAAACACTGAGACTTTGAGAACGTTCGAACATTGCAAACTTAAAGACTTCGAAATTTCTGGGAGATTCCAGGAAGATCTAATAATAACAATAATAATTGTCATAATGGTTAATGCCAGTGATAATCGACGTGAGTAATAATAAGAACTACACAAAGAGGCAATGTAATCAAATTAATATCCCTGCGTCATATTTATTCATGTTTCCATTGTTAAACGGCATAAAGGAGCGAAAAGGGGAGATGTAAAACGAGAGGGAAGATTGATCATCGTCCTTTCCAAAAGGAAAGCTTCCAAAGCACAAAATCCCTTCCTCGCTAAGTCCAACAAGTTCGTTTCGTCTTTTTGCCCTCCTCCTTGCGTCGGGTCGTTCTTGTCGTCCTTTTGCCTCTGTTCTGATCCCGACGGGTTGGGAGGATATTAAAAGGAAGAGGGAAAGGATAACGCGCATCTTCCTCCACACCGCTCTTTCCTTCTGCAATACCTTTCAAAGGAGCGATCGAGACTTGCGCGCGACAGAGCTTATTTCGATGTTTCAGATAGATCAAGCTTCTTGATCTTTGTAATAAGTCGGTGCGCAAAACAGAGAACTCTTTACTTCAATAAACTCGACTTTTGAAGAGTATTTAGTGTTTGATTAATAGAAATAGAACTATATACGTGCAAATAATTCGAATTTGCGTGTTTCTTGTTTTTTCTCAAAAAGGGGAAGATAGATTTAACAATAATTAGCAAATAATTCCGTAACAATATATTTCGATTAAATTTAGAGAATTTTAAAAGACTGGCGAAAAATCTCAATCTTTTATCAATGTTTCCGATACAAAATCTCGCGTGGTATGATATGCATTTTCATGACATTTTTAAAATATCAAATTTATACCACGTTGAAAAATGTATTAAACAAATACATTTCGCACACGTATGTATGTTGCTTCACACATCTTTCACTATCTATTATTTTTAATATTATTCCCAGCGAGATATTAGATATACTTATCGTTACTTTTTATCATTTTTCTCTTGCTTATATCCATTCCCCTCGTATTACGTTGATAACTATAATACGGCGCAAAGTTCGACTATCTTGTCTATCTTATTAAACTTCAAAACTTCACGTGACATCAAAATGAGGTTCTGCCACACTCTACACAATAAAGTCTTTACCGAAAGTAATCCGGGATGCCTTACGTCCTCAAAATGTTTCCAGGTCAATTACGGTGAAAAGCGAGGGAGCGAGCCAATAACGAAAACCATCGAGAGACGGATTGATCCCACCTATGCGAGACTGAAAGGCGTACGCGGCCTTTCGGGACGAAGTTTCGGCCCGATTTCTCACTCAATTATCGACCATCGACAGCGACAGAAGTGACGCGACATAATCGCATTCCACAATTTCAAGCTTGCCTCGAGAACTCGCCAATAACTCGTCTCCCGACGCTCCGTGAGACGTCCAACTTTCGACCCGGATGAAGCGAGTTTCCGGAAGCGCGCAACGTGAGGTCCGCTCTTTCGACGCCCCGGCGTCACTTCGTGAGGAAACTGCACTTCGCTCTCGTCGACATGGTCGGCCGTCGATTATCGATATCGAAGAGAAACGCGAGAAAGCTAGAAAAGAAGTTTGAAAATTCCTCACGCTCCCTTACTACTATTTTTATTATTATTATCGATATTATTGTCGCTGCTATCGACGCTGTTGATTGCCTGTTGCTATTATTATTATCGTTGCGTTCGTTTTTGTTATCGTTAATATTGGCTACGTTTACATCCTAAATTTAGGCCGCGGCCTATACCTCAAATTCGACCTAAATTATTTAGGCCGCCTGCTGTAAACACTTGATAGGCGACCAGACCTGGCTTCAGGTCAAGCTGCGTATTTTAGTGATCCGACCTAAAATAGGCCGTTATCATTTGCGATGTAAACGCGCGATCACGCGCGACGTGTCCTTTATTTGCTTGTTCGAATTCGCTGCACTTCAGGGCGATTCTAAATACGATCCCGTCAATTTTTAGGTCTCTTTCGGTGTAAACGAATGATGACTAGACCTACTTCGAGTCACAATATAGGTCAGGCCGCGATTAAGTCGCTATGGGTGTAAACGTACCAAATCGTCTCTTTTCCTTCCTTCGTCAAATACTTTTCAGAGAATTCATCGGTTTTTTTTTATATAACCATCCTGGGTGACAGCCGTCTTTCTCGACGCATCGCGCGCTATTTCGCGGGCGCGGATAGTTTTGTCCTTACAAGGAATCCCACGTAACTGTCCGTGTGGCTGCCATTTTGACGGCGACCGACTAGTTTCGCTCGTTTCGGAAGTTCTTCACTTGAGTTATTGCGAGTTCTCGAAGCGTTCGCGTTCCGCGGGCACCGGAATGCAATTATGTTGCATCACCGACCTCCACGTGCCCGCTCGTTAGTCGATAATTGCATGGGAAATCCTGGAAAAGCTCCTTAGAAGAATCTCTCTCTCTCTCTCGCACGCGCGCGCGCGTGCCTGACCGAGTCTATTTTCAGTGCCGTGACACTAGTTGGATTCTAAGTAACAATTAGCGATGCTCGACGTAACGCGCCTCGATTTTCCCGGAAAGCGAAGATTCAGTCGATAGCAGTGACGATAATATCGAAAGAGGGAACAAAAAAGAGCGATAAGTTCCGAAGATATTTAAAGCCTCGACTTCGTCGCTCGACGATCACATTCTGCGTCTGAATGAAATACCACTTGGATTATCGTGATCGAGTGATTCTCGCGCCAGGGACACCTTTCGTAATTCCTCGCGCAATTAATTTATTTACGTCTTTCGGCCTTTTTGATCGTTTGATCGTCAGGATAGAATGCTCCACGGTTTTTCTGCAGTATTAAATTTCCCTGTGGCAAGGGAAAACGGGGAGAACTTTATACCCGTCAAAGAATAGACCTCCCGCGTACGCTCAAAAGCGGAACACCGGCGCGAAAATTATGTTGCGCGCGCGCTGCGTTGCATTTTAATTGGATAACCCGGTATATATATCGGGGGCCGCGACATACGACCTCCTTAAATCCAGGGGAACGTCGCGATCCCGAAATTTCCCGAAAATTACGCGAGCCCAGGGGGAAATAAGGGCGTCCCGCCCCTTTCGCGCTCCTTTCTTTCCTCGTCCCCGCCGCCGCGCCGTCCCGGCCTCGCCGAAGTCCAAATGTACGATCGTGTAGGACGTTTTTCGCTTTAAACGCGAAAAGTGCGGCTACGAAACGGCACTTTCTACATTTGGCGCTCCAAGTAAATGTAGCCGGTTCTTTGTCACATGATATAATCCAATTTTTTTTACAGTCGCTGCACTTTCTACGCTCTACTTCGTGCCGCAGTCGAGAAATACGTTCCGTCTCGTCTGCAGCAGGAAGGGAGGAAAGTGCGGCTGAGACAAACAATCCTTTTTACATTTGGCAAGCCAACTAGCTAAGGAACGGTCTTTTGCCAGGCAACCGTATAGCTCGTCTTACGGCAGCGCGCGCTTTCCATCTCCCTTCTTTTCCCCCTTCGCGGTAGCAACAAAATACATTTGCAAAATACATTTACTACCTTAATTACGGAAAAGGAAAGAAAAGCGCTAAGAGGGTCAATCTCTTTTACATTCGGTCCTCGTTTCATCGTACTTTTTACGTTTTTCATCTCATCATACTCCTCATCCTATTTAAGTATTTCACAGGTCTTCGCATTTCTGCTTTTACGTCTTCATATATATATATATATATATATATATATATATTATATATATATATATTATTGTACCTTTCTCACAGATATTCGTATCTTTATATCCTACATTTTCGCGCATGCCAGACATCCTCCCGTTTCTCCTGCGATCGATATGCATTTTGGTAAAAGCGCCAATAAATATCGCGAAGATTAAAACCCCGCCGAATACGGCCAATGAGCGTGGCGGCGATTTATTTGTTTCCGGCACTTCCGTGATTAACGCGAATTGCTCGTTAACATATCGGCCCGGGCGGCGGCGCGCGGCGGTCAGCACAAGCGGCCATTGAAATAAATCGAAACGGTTCGGCGGAAGCGGCGCGGCCGCGAAATCCGCGCTCGTAACTTCCGTCACGATCTTCGGCGCATAAATATCCGTTGGCTTTTACCGGACGTTTCGAGGGACGTCAATGCGTATTTATCGCTGACACGCGACGAAACGAGCTGACAGAAATCGCGCAAATGGATCATGATTCAACGGGGGAACTCGTGGCTCTGACGCGACACGAAAAGTCCGCGACGAACTCCGCGGCGGCGTTTTATCCGCGTTCGGATAAGTTAGAAACCGTAATTGCAAAATGAACCGAATCTCGCACGGCGTCCAATAAAAAACCAGTCTTCTCCAGTCATCCAGCTCATCTTCCGGTAGTCGCTAAAGGGTATAAACGTAAAAGGGATCGTTCGCGCGGAATGAAAAATCCGAGGATAATCTCTCTTCGCTTTATCGCGGAAGGATATCGTCACGCCTCATTTTTATTCCTATTTCACGCGAGTTCCGCCGCCCTGAAAGTTATTACGCCGACGAGTCTCCCTTATGTTCCGCAAATCTGCGCGAACATCCATCGTGCGGCGCGCGGCTGCCTCTCTCTCCCATTTAGTGACACGTGCTCCCCGTCGACGCGAGGGAAGGGGCGGGATGCGCGAAATATTTTTCCCGCCAAATAAAACCAAATGTATTTCCCGAAATTCAAACGAGGTTTCCGCTCGACCGGCGGCCCACCCTTTTTATCGGCGCCCTAAATTGTCGCCGCAGGGAGGAGAGAAAAAAAAGACCGCAGAACAGCCGGAAATCCCGGAAAATTCGCCCGGGAAATCCGTGGTCCACCCCTCGCTCATACGTCACTCCTCCTGCCCCCATACGTGACGATTGCCCGTTTATTTTCAACGAGGGTTGTTTAATTCAAACCGTCGTCCGGCACGCTCGCGCGGCTAAATCCATTTTGGCGAAAAAAAGAGTGATAACAATCGTCCACTTTCAACCTCCCCTCCCCCACCTCCCCCTTCGATCGCTCCACTGATCAAGCCGAACGTTCTCGACATCACGAACGCGTGATCGAAGAGCATCGATCAAGCGAAAGAAGGACAAACTCGGACGAAAAATCGGATTTTCACGGATTTTCTAAACTAACAAACGCGCGCAAATTTGAGTGGGAATTTTTTGGGCGAATATTGGATCGAACAGTCGGCGTTAACAACGACCGAGCCTTAATCAGTTTAGCTTTAATTTTGCATTATTATATCTTAGCTTCATCAAGAATATTTCAGTGTTAGCAAGTTCTCTAGCGTTATTCAAAACAAAATTCAATTTTACATCAATCCTACCTTCATCACTCATAAAGAAACAATTCTCTACGCTGGAAACTTCACACTTTTCTCTATTTATCCGAAACCGATCTAACTTCTCACAGAAACTTAATCCATATTGCGGAATCTAAAATACACAAAAAAATCTGAATACGCGATTACAGGGATTACTTAAATACTGTAACCTTTTTGCCTAAAACATTTTTTATTTATATACCTCACGATTTCAGAGATATTCACTCATAATCAAATACATTATAGAATTACCTTTCGAGGAGTTGTTTCAATTCCAAAACATACTTCGAAGCCGGTAAAAAAAATATACATGTCTGTTATTTTTCGCTACTCTACAATCTCTATATATCAAAATCAAATCCCATCAAAATCGGTAAGAGACAATTCCAAACGTTTCCTTGTGAGCAAAATACTAAGAATAAGCGCGGCGATACGGTTCTCATTCTTCCGCATTATAAAAATACTTTCAGGCCGAGACGAGCATTTCGGGCGCGCGTTCGGTCGGGCGGTCGAGGAGAGTATTTGCCATTCCGCGTGCGCGCCCGGCGGAATGCGGTTGGCGGTGGTCGGGAGGGTGCGGAGGGAGAAGACGCAGTAATACTTATTGCACACACACGGCCTGTGTACGTTCGGCGGTACGCCCGTTTCCGATTCCTCCGCAGGGACTCGTCCTACTTTATTTCTTCTCCTTCCCTTTTTTTTATCTTTTGCATCTGTCCTTATCATTCGTCGGGAATACGGGATGCGGCCCTCCAGCTCTCGCGCTCCCTCGCGCTACCCCGACTACCCCGTAAATAAGTTACGCTCACGTACGTTTCTCCGTTTTCCCGCCATTGTTTACACGGCGTACAGCTGCAGCCGCACGTACACGCCGCGCGCGAGGGATGTGCGGCGGATGCTTCTTTCTCCGAGATGGACCGCCGAACTTCTCGCGCGTATCTCGGAACGATTCTGAATGGCTCGCGGGGAAAGTTCGCGGACGCCACGTTTCGCTATTACGGTCCAGGAGTTTAATCAATTGATCAATTTCTAGTTTCCCAATTTGAAAACTCATAAAATACTTAACGTAAAAAGATATTTGTAAAAAATAGACGATTTCTATGAATATTTTAACTGTTTTTACAATGTTTTCACACGTCAAAGATACATATTCTAATTAGCAATGTGTGTGTATATATAACTTCAAACTTTTAGAACTATTAAAATTTCAATTATATATATGTATATATAATTATTATTTCGAAAGTTATAATAAAGGACGAAGAATCCATAGGAGTTCCAGGGAGCGAAAACGGAATATGCGAGAGAATTAAAGGAAGAGGACGAGGAGAGGACGCATCATGATCTTAATTAGCGCGTACAAAACACGAGCGCGCAATTACCTGCGCTTGCGACTCAGGGTTCGAGAGGGTTGACGCCGATTCACCGGGTATAACTTTTATTCAGACCTCGCGTCTCGAAACGGGCGGGTTTACGCCGTGTAAACTTACGTCGGCAAATTGGCGGGACCGTAATTCGAGCCGTAATTAAAAGTTACACGAGTGTTTACAAGGCGAGAGAGAGAGAGAGAGAGAGAGAGAGAGGAGGGAAGGAGGAAGAAAGAGATAACGATCGAACCTCTCTCGCGCACGCACACGCACTATAGCTCGCCTCTCTTTTACGCTTCGCTTTCTCGCCCTGTTCGCTCGGCTCGCGCCATGCAAACGACGGCTGGTCGACATTAATTAAAGTCGATAACCAATTAATGCGTAACAAGAACTCGACTCTCGGGCGCTCCGCCGTGGCGGTTATTCGTTCGTAACACGCGATCCGCATGTTCGCGCGGGCCCCCCCCACGAGCGAGTCACGCGCTCATTTAACGCGTGCGAACCATCGTACGCCACAAAATGACTCCGACGGGAAAACCGGTCCGGAGATGAATATTAAAGCGTAAATCCGCTCTTGTTTGCTTATTTTACAAAACGTTTATCGCCGAGGCCTGTAGAAAGGGAATGGCGGGAGGTTTACAAATTATTAGAATGAAGCTCTTGGACGATACCGCCGGCTCCGAATTTTTCCTTTTTGACAATTATCTCTTTTTGACAATTATCGATATTTACCGACTCCTTTAGCGTTTAAAAAATAAAACTCGAGAATTTAAGAGTTTGTTCGAATCTTCACGGGTTTAAATACATATGTATACATCCGAAAGATATCGTCAGGATCTCCTAGTACAATTTATTAGAATTAAGCTCCGGAGATACCGCCAAGGTTCGAATTTTTTCCTTCCTGCTGAGAATTATTTATCAACGATCTAATCTAATGTGAGTTTATTCGAAGCTTCATGACTTTAAATATCGACATCCGGAAGGTATCATATAGGATCCCTATTTTCGACACCGGAAGTACTTTATTTCGACATTTCGCGGAATGAACACTCGCAAAATTTCTAATTCAATCCTCGAATGAATCTTTATAGGATTCGAAAGGTTCCGTATCGACATCCCGATGACCGCCGGAAGTAACGGTTCGGTTTCCCGCGAAATCCCCGACGCGCGTGGATTTCGCAACGTCCGTTGCGGAACCGCTCGTCGTAAAATCATCGTACGTGAAGACTTTTTCTTCGGCTGCAAGGGGGCGGTTGGTTACCGAACGACGAGATTTTACGATCAAACTTTCGCGCGTTGTAAAGCGTGCGCGCGGCATCAAACCGAAACGAACTTCTCCCACGGTGTCCATTCTCGCGCTCTCGTACTTTTTCTCGTTTCACCGAGGAAGAAAAGCGAGAGAGATAGGGCGGAAACCGGGCGATAAAGTTCATCGTGCACCTGCACCCGCCAACATTGTGTCGCGACGCTATACGCGAGCTGTTTGTCCGGTGTTTCACCGATCGAACGGCCAAACAAATAATTGCTTTATTTTTCACGCATCCGATATGTTTCAATTCTGTGTTTAACCGGCAAAAAGCCCCGCACTTTTCAGCTTTTCAGCATTATATTTATTTAATTCAGCATGAATAAAAGTTTCCCATATGTACAACTTTTGTAATAATCAAAAGGCTAATAGAAGAGATTTTTGACTGATCAAATTTTAAAAATAGATCTCTTGCATTGTAAAAAAAAATTCCATACAATCTCTGATATTAGGAAAGGGGATAATGAAAATTTAATAAAACAGATGACACGATTAAAACGGAAAGTTAATTAAATTATTTTTACACGTGGTGAAAAATCTCTTTATCATAAAAGAGATTCCGGAATCTGACAAGATTAATTGATACGGAAAATGACTGGTCGCTTTGTAAGCTCGATATAGGACTTCCTAAATTGAGGAAGGAAAAAGTGTGTGTGGCTTGCGTCCCGATAATTAAGTTCGCTCAAGAAATTAGCGGCGAGCCGCCTCCCCGGCGCGCGCGCGGTCGGAGCCGCTCCGCCTATAACGAAAATTACGTAAAAGTTTTAACGCGAAAAAGATGGAGGCGTCCGTCCGTTAGATCCGATTAGGGCACTTCTATCGGGTGTAATCACTCACAAACTGCGACGTAAATTGTGGCAAAACTGAAGCGAGTAACTCGCGTGTAACTCGCTCGGTGGAACTATCAGCCGCGGGAAATACAACGCGCTACCAGGCGTGTAGGAAAATTAGATTAAGAGCGTAACATCAAAAAGTCCGAAGAACCAAAAAGGCTCTCGTTCGAGAATTACTTATTTATTTGTCAAATATCGATCAGAAAATATGCAAGGGGAGTGTAATTAAATATCGTTGACTATAAACGTCTCACGACTGCCATCCGACATTTAAACAATCTATATTTTAAAGAAAGTTGAGAATCTTAATTATTAATTAATATTTTTTAAATTAAAATTGCAAACAAAAAATGTCGAGATCGCAATAGTTTCAAAGATATAAGATATAAGCAATCAAAGTTGGCCATATAGAATTCGCATTTGATTATTTTCAATGATATTTGATTTTAATATAAAATTTGATTTTAATATAAAATCAAATATATAAATAGGCTATATATAAAAAATAGGATAAAATTGGCGCGTTATAGCAATAAATACAATAAATAATCACGCGCACACCCGCGCGTTGTTTATTTCACTTAAATATATACATATGAAACGTAAGGTCACAAACTTTATCGTTCATAAAATGTAAACACTATGAAGAAAATTAAATTAAAGGCTTCATATTGGTGTGCATTATAATTGTTGTAGCTATATTTTACTTTTTACCTATTTCTCTTTATTTTTCACTATTTATCTAAGCAATCAACTCGAAAATTCAATTATCCATTCCCTAATAAATTTTGCCAAAACATTAATTGACATATTTTGCCAAAACATTTATTGACAGAATGAAACTCTTCATTCTCAATTATGCATTGCCAAAAAATCAAACGTGTATATAAAATCTTCAGTAAAAAAATACAAATATGATAGTTTCTTTATTATTTAGAGATCATATTTTTCTGTGCAAAAATTACACTACACAACTTACGTTGTTTATCGCTTTTTTGCCGTGCGCACTCTACGTGTAAAATATTTTCTATCACTTCTGTTATTATACCTGCGAGATTGCCCTATAAATTTCAAACGACTGATGTATCTCGTCATTAATACGCCATCGTATAATACGACACCGAAATGTGCCAATAATTAATGCAGCGATAAAATGAGCTCTATTTTGTAAGCTTTTCTGTTCGTGCATGAATTTTACGTGCACAAATCAATAGATACTTTGCAGATCAATAGATACCTTGTAATTGCTTCTGGATTAAATATTATCTTTAACTATCTCCTATAGTTTATCCGTTTTGTGAGGTAATGTAATGATTCTATGAGATATTATATTTATCGTCACATTGTATATTTAATCCGGTGCATGTGTAAATCCACGTACATTTTTTACATGTCTGACACAGAAATCTAATATCTCAGCTTAAAAATTAATCTCCCATTAACTAAATATAATTCGCAACGGTGCAATCCAAACCGCGCTAAACTACAAAATATAAATATATCCAAAATTAAACAGAGTTTGTTAATCAACAAATTATCGCAAAATGCAATAAATAAAAGTCTAGTACTTGTATAAATAATCTGACTAATTACAAATCTCATACATATACAGATTATATTTTAAATATAGGAGAACCAGGGGCATAACGGGAACGCTAAGGTTTAATCAAGTTTACAACATATTAACAATAAATAAATGAACTTTGTTTTGTATTAAAATATTCTTTGAAATGTCCCCTATAAGAAAAATGCAAGTTTTACTACAAAAGAATAGTTTAAAAGGACGAAATTATTATTTTTTTGAAAACGTGAGTTAACTTTACTATGGATTTTATACGGGGTATAACGGAATACCTTATAAAACTTATTTAATTCTCAAATATTAATGTCTAAAACTTGTTAAAAGTAATTTGTCATGACACACAATATATGTAAAAATGTATCATTCAATTTTCAATTAATAATAATTATTTATTGATAATTTATTACATGTACCTGGTGATATGATATCTTTAACGTTCGTTGTTTCTATTAACTCTATCTGTATATACACAATTGTAAAGAGCTTAGAAGAGTTAAGTACGTGCTCCTACATGCTCGGAGAGCCACCTGCGCTAACCTCACTTCTATGGGCTCGACCCATCATGCCCCGTGGACTAGTGGCCCATTATGCCTCGAAGTGTATAAGTTTACTTTAGGTAATATAAATAATCATAGATAATCGATATTTGCATATAGACACTTTTACTAAATTAACAAGAAAAGATCATTCATTTAATAACGTAAATATACTTGCGATAATAAAAAACAGAATTTTATAATTGGTTACCATATATGTAATGTAAATGTATCAAAGAAATGTAACTCATTGTCAGTCGCGGAGAGCATAGCAAACGCATTAAATAACTTGTAACATTTTTCAGCTAAAAATAATATGAAAACTAATAACAGCACACGGGTAGAGACGTATAAGAGTGCAATAATTTCCATACATTTCGTTACATGACAGCATTGACAGCATCTCTGTAAAAAGATATTGATTATAACCCATTATACTCCGTGGTCCCGTTCTGGCTCGGGTTCCCCTACTTCTAAAAGTACTGAATGTTATAAATGTTTCATTGAATTTCTAACGAGTTTCCTAAAGCCCATTTTAATATTCGTGTCAGAAATTAAAATAATTCTACTTATAATTTTATGTAATGTGACGGAAACTCAGAAACACATAAAACACAAAGTTATATATAGACTGCTGTTTTGAATTCGGATGTGAATTATAGAATAGATCGTCTGGACCTCGGTAACTTTGAAAATTAGTTTACGCGCGTTATATTGCACTACAATGCCAAGTGGCGTGAGGAATACGACCGTGTCGCGGAGATGAACGATTAATTCCACGGATAATTAATAAATGAATAACAGCTAGATTACTCATATACTAAGGTCGCTCCGCCGTCGCTCCTCTCAGACTCCGGATTGCGCAAATATAACACTCGCGAAAACACGGGTAACGCAGGGCGCATTAAAGATCGAAATACGATGTTTGCACGGTACTTTGCACGGCATGGCACTCCCGACGTTTTGTCACACGCGACACGCGCCCTGCGACGACATCGCGACGGAAGAACAACGCGGAGCAAGTGGTTGTTATACTTGCCAGCTCGAATCTCGCCGCGCGATGACTTTGCGTGACATAACACAACGAGCGTTTTATGCCGGCCAATTTGCGGAAATTTTTAAAAACCGAAATAATATTCCAGAAGTCGGCAAACTTTTTTTCTGTAATAGCCGGATAGTAAATGTTTTATATAGGCTTTGCGAGCCAAAAGGATATTGTATGATCGAGTACTTACGTGTAACGATAAAGATAAATGTCCATAATTCCATAAATTTTTTATTGATATAATTCAGAATGTAATAATAATGCGGGCTGTAGTTTGCCGATCCTTATTTTGTACGATTGCGATTGTCAGCTTCTTGCACGAGAAATATATAAACTTTCTTGATTAACGACTGACTCGTAGACATATCGAAGAGATATCGCTTTGATAAACAGCGTCGTTAATCACAGAAGTTAATTCATCGTGCAAGCTGATACTCGCATTCGCACAGTTGTAATCGTAAGGAGTAATCGCGCTTGTGGCGCCTCGTGGCGCATAGCTGCCGCGATCACGTTCCAAAAAATACTCCGAAGAAGATAATATTGTTATTTTGAAGAATATAATACGATGACGCACAGATCGCTGCCACTGCCTGCGAGCCTTGTCTCGCGAGTGAAAGCGCGCACTGACCTTGCGCAAATATATATCGTATAGTATTAGCCTCTTCATTGAAGTTTAACCGAAATGTTTTAAATAAGTGAAGCTAAACAGTAAAATGAATATCGTCCGAATTTTAAAATAAATTGCAGACGATGTATCAATGTGTCAACTTTACGCAATATTATTAGCTAATTTTGATCGTTCATGACTGAAAAACTGTTGTGATCTCGACATTTTTAGATTAAGTTTTTATAATTAATTTCCAAAAATACTATTGAAGTATTGTATGACAGTAACGAGACTGCATATAATATATGTATAATACGTTTACGTATACACATAATCTACATACATACATACATATACGTTTCATCATGTCATATTATATTTATTATACTAGACACTACAGACGCGCGCTACGCGCGCGCTATTTATCTTTAACATTTCACTATTAACCCTATTATACACAACTGTCAAAATATACAATGACAGCTGCAAATGAAGTAAGCGCAGCAAGGAAACCAATCGGCATCGCGGAAAAGCGGCAACAATAAACTTCACATCTCCTTTTTAGAAAAGGATAGGCTTTTCATATTTCATATAAAATAAAAATTAAAATTCTCAATGTTTGATATTGAAAGAATCTCTCGAAAAAGTTTTTTTTATGGAATTAATTAACTTTTTAATTCATTATCAGCTATAGATGTATTGTATTTGCATCTTTTGATATGTTAAAAGCTATCTCAAATACTTTTCTAAAAGGACACCTTATATAATAGACGGTGCAACTCCACGATATGGCGAAGACGGTAGCGCGTTAACAAAAATTAAAAATATAATCTCTTCCGCGAGGCGAGATGAAAATAACTTACCGTGTATACGAAGCTTATAAACGCGGAAGAATCATGCGAGTTTTCGTAAAAGCGTAATGCTGCATAGCCGCAGGAGGCAAAACACTCACCTGTAACATAATGAGAAGAAAATCCTTTAGTTTCAGAAAAATACATTCTAGTAAAAAATATGATAAGAAAATGTGATGAAACAAGATAAATAAAATACTTATTATTAATTTTATTAAAAATTATTTGAAAAACTATCTGATCTAAATCTGGGTTGTAAAACTTACAATATAGTAAAAATATAAAAATACAAAAAGTTAAAATGTGACCATGTAAAACTCCGAAGCAGTAAGAATATAAAAATACAAAAGTGACAATCGCAGAATATTAACTTGCAATTGAAAACTCATGACATTAAAATATTCTAAACTTAAAATCTGGAATTATAAATACGGGATTATTGAATTCTAAGATAACTATAATACTTAAGACAATATATAGAATAATATCAAAAGATACCTAACATCTTATACTTAAATATTACTCAAGAATTCTAAAACTTAGCAGAAGTTTAACAATTAAAAATTCGACAATAAAATAAGAAAATAGAATTTATGAAAAATTCAGAGAAATTTAGAAATACTAAAATCCAAAAATTATTTATTCTACCATCTAAAATAAAATACGCTTCAAGCTTGAAAAATTCTGCTGATCTCAATTTTAAGATATTAAATTCTTAAAGGATCCGATTCTAGGATCTTCACGCTTCTAGTATATATAATTCGTCCCGGGAATCCAAGACGCAAGGATCCGAGAACTTCGAGGAAGCATTAATAAACGGTACCCACATCTTCCCCCGTTTCATCCTATCGTTTCTCGTGAACCGGATAACTATAGCAATTACTCAAACGCGCGCGACTTCGCGAGATTTCATCTCGACCCCGTCGCTGTCATCATCGTCGTCGTCGTCGTTGTCTCCCGCTTTTCTCAAACCTGACTCATTATCGCCGCGGCGGAGTCGCTTTATTGCCAGGTCCTAAATAAACTGCGATATTATACTTTTACAATCGATAATAACCGACCGAGCGATTCACCGCGAGAGCTTTTTCGCGTGAGCTCACACTCGAGCTTTCGAGTAATTTCCGCCTTTCAAGACACGGAATTTCAGACACGGTTCGTAGAGCAGGGGTATTGCGAAAACGATATTCTCTTGCACTGTATGCGCGAGTATCGAGAGCTGTCAAGCCCGACACGTTCATTGGCTGCCGAGGCAACCTTGCGTGACCGATCGGCGGCGCGCGCTGGATGCTGGGACTGTCGATAAACGGAATGGAGCGCTCTTGATATTTCTGGAAGAGTGAGTATAATGCCCGAGTAGATACGGTAGTTCCAAGGTGCACGATACTGAGCGAGCGAGCGAGCAAACGCGAGAGAGAGAGAGAGAGAGAGAGAGAGAGAGAGAGAGAGAGAGGAAAATAAAATCGAGAGCAAGCCATACTGGACGAACAAACCTATGCGTTCCCACCCGGTTAACTTCTGTCTGACACAATCGGGAAACAAATGACGCAATTTTTCTTCAAATATCTCGTGTCCAGTGTGGCGTAATTAATAATACAGGTTTAGTAGAATCGATATGATAACTAAAAATAATAACAATGTGGAAAAAAAGAATACTAACAATAAGAAAGTAATCCAGTTTGGGCGGTAAACTAAAACTAAAAAACTGAAAAAGAGAGATGGAAGGAAGCAAAAATCTATTATTTTAGAGAGAGTCGTGAATATCCCTAATGACCGCGAAAAGCAGAGGGGGAGCATAAATTGTCTCATATTAAAAAAATAACCCGTCTTAATCCCGGTTGATTATGGGTATCGTAAAACGAGGTCGAGTCGAATTGGATTAACTCCCAGGTTGCGCCGTCAGTAAAACAAGCCCGTCGTAAAATATCCGCAAGCCCTTCTCGGCTACCAGGTGTCGCGAACGCGAACGCCCACCGACGATCGACTCGCCGATCGAAGATACGATCTACCGGGAACCCTTTCCGGCCTGGTCCCTTTCGGCAAGCGATCCGATTCCTCTCGCGCGACAGTGACTGCCGTGTTTCCTTGCATGGAAGCGCGCATGGGATGGCCGGCTCGCGACGATTTCGCACGCATTGAAGCTTTCCGTTCTGCTTGACGTAAAAGGCCGCTTTCTCGTCCTCGTCCTCGTCGTCGTCGTCGTCGTCGTCGTCAGGAAATTTGATCACGTGTGCCGGTTGTCGCAACGACACCGCTGTCTGCATACAAAACCGTTTCATCCCGGACGATAGAAAGAGGAACGAGGAGAGGAGGAGGGTCTCTCTCGCCTAAGGGCCATTACTACCTGTCCTTTAAAAACAAACTGCCGCGGCATATTCTTTCACCACCCTCCCCGGTCGGTTTGTGCACCCACTTGGCACATATGTCTAATCGTAAGCTAATCTTCTCTAAACCTCCTTTCCCCTTGCGCTTATCGTCACGTTGGCCCCGAGAAATATTTGCTGATAATTATGGGTGATTTATTGGTGTTCGATCGGGGGGTTTCCCTCAGATCGCTTGGGTCCTTAGTAAACTGTTGTATCCCGGGCCCAGTCGCCTGTCGCACCCTACTTTAACAGATCAGGTCAACCCATCATTTCAACTCGAGGCAAACATCGTAGAAGACTACGAAGTAATAACGTGGATGGTTTCTCTAAGCGTTATACGTGGATCGATATCGTGAGAGACAAAATTTCAGTTAAATAATGTAAATTCTGGATTTTGGGCCACTTACTGATAATTCCAAAAATAAAGGATGAAAATAACTGAAATTTTGAATAATTGGAACACAGCTGCACTGAATCGTATTCTATTAGTCTTGATATCAATCCTCAATTATCCGGAAATAATATTACATAAATTTGTCAAAATACACCTCGCTTCTACTTTTTATCGAAATATAAGTATAATAACGATGTAATTAATATTAATAACAACGTTATTAAATAAGTCATAATAATCACGTTTTGAATTCAATCAGCTTGTTTCTTAAGACCTAAATAATAATGATATAAGTAACGTTAAATAAATCGTGATAAAAGAAAACTTTACTTTGATTTCGTCGTTGGAAAATACTATAATTTTTGGGAAACGTGCGATATCGGAGGGAAAACGGAGGACGTCGCGGCGTCTCCGTTGACGAGAGAGGCCGAGGCGAAATATCGCTTCCTCTCGAAAACAAACTATCGACTAGCGACGGAGGAGGCTTCCAGTTGCTGATTCAGTTAGTCGGTAAATAAAGGGTGAGGACGAGAGACAGATAGGGAACGAAAGACGAGAGGAAGATGACGACGACGACGACGACGACGGCGATGACGAACTCGTTCATTCTTCCGCGCGACGAGAGAGAGAGAGACGACAATTTACAGCAATAATTCCGGCGGTATCGGGAAAGAAAAGAATAATGACAAAAGGAAAATCGGGACGATCATAATCTCTCCGCCATCGGCTGGATGGGAAATAAAAACGGCGGATTTTATTACGAACGAACGAGCGATGTATCGACAGGGAGCTCCTCGCTCGACCAAGGATGCTGTAGAATTCCGTTTATCGGAATAAACTGGAGCGAGTTTACGTGAGGGGGATTTATAGCGGATTTATAGGATCTAGAGCGGATTTGTCCTATTTTCTTTTATCAAAGATGCGCTGGCTAAGCAATAATGGAATAATTATGCGACGGAAGGATTATTTTTATTGAATGCTCGAGAGATCTGTATCGCACTGAATTCATACAGAGAAAATACGGAATATGAAGTAAATAACGTAGAATATAAACCATAAAAAGAATTATTAAAAAATAAAAAATATAAAAAAGAGAGGAAAAGAGGAGTTATAGAAAAAGAAATACATAAAAAATTTAAAGAAAATTACAGCGACTAAAAATATTATCAATCGCAAACAAAAAGATGAATATTTTTCATTATTGTATAATTCACTACTTCTTGTGAAATGACCATTATTGTATAACTCACTAATTATTTATTATTATCTTCGTTCCTAAAGATATCTTGGATTTTTAATCACAGCTGTTACCGAATCTAATAATCTTCATAAATATATAATTCTTCATTATTATAATTCACTATTTCTTGAATTTATTGTTGTTTATTATCATCTTGATTCGTTTCTAAAATATCGCAAAAAAATCTTTGGTTTTTAATCATACCTGTGACCAAATCTGATATTCTCGATAAGTATATATGATGTGCAAACTGTAAGCGGATTTTTTTAGTTCTCACTTCTGTGTTTATCTTTTATTAATTATTTATGACAGCAAAATTTTTTTATTTTACATTTATCTAAGTTTAGAGTTAATTTTTACAACCTAGCTGATGACTTCACTTAATTTGACGTTTCGAACACATTGCCATCCATTGCAGTTTGACACTTTCTTCGATTTTTAGTCCTTTAACTCGATTTTTCCTCACCACTGAGGGAAGAATCAATTATGTATTTCTCAACCTGTGTGTGACAACTTTTATTCAATCATTGGTGTACGACTTGGCCTCGGATATATGTTTCCGATCATTATTTTTATTTTTACTACTGTTAATTTTAATACTCAAACACAACTGTGACTTATTCTTATTGGACTACTTACATTTTTCTCCGGACATTTTTATTATTTATTATCATCGTCCGTATAATGTAACGACGTGCTAATTTTTGGACATTTTATTGACGCGTGCCTCCGTTTCTCATCTTTTTATTTCCTTCGCTGCTTTGTTCTGACTAAATTTATTATACTTATTTTTGTATGATTGAAGAAGACTCAATGTAGTTCGAAACGTTCCGTGTATATTTAGAATTTATTAAGCTATTTTATTTTTAACTTGACATCTTTTGTTCGCTCGTTTATTGGCTTTTGAACTTTTTCACATTGTTTTTAAACTTATCTCTTTTGACTGGTATTCATTTAACGCTTCTTGTTGCATCATTTCTATTTATGAAGGAGGCTGATATTAAGCCTCGATAAGAAAGATATATAATAGTTATTCCCGCGACATTCTGCGCGACATAAGTTATGTAATTCCGCCGAGGATAATACGAAAAACTGGCCGAGGCACTTTTATCAAATTCGCGGAAACGTAAACACCTATATCTGACTAATATTTTACCATATAAATGTCTGAGAAAAAACATACAGACGACAAATTAGATAAGAATTCGCAGTAAGAATTAAAATACGGTGTACGCTCTTTTCAGATGATTGAAATACTAAAATAAATCTACTTCGAGATAAATTAAACATAAATTAAATATAAATTTAAATATAAAAACATATAGATATTAATTTAAATCATTTTATGAATTTCTTGTTATTTTTAAAAAATAGTCAAACTGATTTTAATAAAAAGGCTGCATATTATTAGAATCTGATGGACTATAAAAATAAGTCTATTTTACGGAAATTAAATTACAGTCAGCCAGTTCAAAAGGTCTTTGTTTTATGACTTGATTAATCTGGACAACCTAGTAGGACCCTGGTAACGAGACTATAATCGTCTGGGAATTCTTCAAGTATCACGTCTTCATCTCGAGACAAAGATCGGCGGCTTAACAACTTTCACCGTCGATCGAAATCGAGATATAAAAAAAGGAATAGGGCGAGGACCAAAAAAGAAAGAAGGGAAAGGACGAACGATGTCTGTTGTACAAATCTACGGAATCTGCCGGAACATCGGCTACCTGAAGAAGTAGAAGAAGAAGAAGGTGTCTGCGGGTCTAGAAGAGTTTCTGAGACGAGAAACAAAAGGAAGTGGTAGGACGACGGACGGGTAGGCGGATCCTGGTCTCGGGCCGTTGAAATTCCACCATGTACCGGGTGCTCGAAACCAGCCATTACATCGCCCGCGCAAATTAGAACACGTCCCTTACCCCTTTCACCTCCCACGGTCTCGCGCCGTAGATAGTATTTCACGAGACGGCTCCTCCGAAGGAGACGTCGGGAAGAAATTCAGGATCCGACTTCGCTGCGGAATCAGAAAACCGGATGTGTATAGGTATAAAGACCGCTGCGCACTTCAATTATATTAACGTCGTGAAATGTTAAACTCTGAGGATCTTTGAAATATGAAATACGAAACTTCCAACTTATCATATCGTCGCTAAATTCGTTATCATTTATCATGATTATAAATTGAAACGCTGGAGACCCGAGATGTCTGATCGTGTGAAATATTTGGAAGAAGAATCGAAAGGAGATCGAGATCTGTGAGGAATTCCGACGGTTAAGAATTCTAAGCGCAGAACTTTTCAGATCGTGAAATTTGATAGTTTTCAGTCGGGAAAGAATCTAGGATTTCTCGGAGATACGAAACACCACAAGATATTATGATTATTACTCCACGTATGTATTTGTTATTTGTTTAACGTTACGTATATTTAATACGTCGACAAAGTTTTGACGATTTGGAATTCCAAGGAATTCGCAAATTGCTAATCCTAGATGTAATCAGATTTATGCACTGCGCTGGGTAATAAACACGTCCGCTGTAATTAATTAACGAAAGCACATACGCAGACTACATCCAGTTGCGAAGGATAATCTCATTCAGTTCTGTACATCATTTAGGACAACAACAGGATTTCGCGATACGAGTGAAGGTTGGAGATCACACACGTACACACTCACACTATGTGGTCTGGAATAATTACTAAATTAAACTACGAGAAAATTGCAAATTTAAATCTCTTCATATCTATTTAATATATATATTTTATTTATTATTTTAATTTATTTTATTTATTACTTGTAATAAAGATAATTTTTTAACTATCTTATTATTTACAATTTACTTTTACAAATAGTACAAAATCTTCTCGATTCTATACATGCTTTCGATTTGCAAGAAACTTACCGAGTGCGACAAAATCACGACACGAGCTCGCAAGGTATTAACGGGTTAAGAGAACATTCGTATTATTATTTCGCTGACCGCATTCTCGCTTTTCCGCGAAATGGCAAGAAAAGAGGCACAAGCCTCATAATAACGGGCGAGATTTTCCACGAAGCGCGAGCGTGATGGCCACAATTTTCCAACCAGCGGCTGTATGCGCTTTTTTTTTTTTTAAGCCAGACTCGATGCTCGAAAGCGGAAACAGCGAAAATTTGGCCGCCGTCACCGAGAGAAAACTCGTTTCACCGGAGAAACCGACAAAGCGACGCTTTGTTCTAATAAATGGCGCCAAACAAAAAAGCAAACTGGGCACGTAGAGAAATGCGCGAAGAAAAGAGAACTTCATTAAAAGTATAGAAAATAAATAGTCAGAAATATTAGAAATAAAAATATTAAAATTGAATGAATCTTATATCATGAAAATAACTAAAAATAAAGATAAATAAAAGAAAATATTTATAAAATTTGATAAATAATACAAGAAAGATAGAGATAAATGCTGATAAAAAAATAAAAAAATTTCTTTCTATTTAAAAAAAGTATTAAATGTATAAACAAAACTCAAAAACTTTCTGCAATAATCGACTTTTTCCCGCTGTTTGTATATAATTGCTAAAAGACACGAAACACAATAGATCTAAACCGATAAAAGTACAATAATGGAAGTTTACCGGAAAGAAAATGAAAGGAAGAAATAGCAGGTTTCGCGGTTGCTGAAAATCCGCCACTGATATTCCGGGAAGAATATTGCCGCGATTGCGACGACTATAACCCGAAATTGTGCAACGAGCGCGGTGCGGCTGTACGCGATACAGTTATCGCGACTGTGCGCGATACATAGTTACGGCTAATGTGTGCGCAATTATGCAAATTCGTCGAGCAAACGTCGTCCCGCGTATGTATCAGCGTTCGTGTGCCGGATGAAAAAGTGTGCGCGCGTGTACGTGCGGTATAACTACCCATATGGAGAAAACCGTCTCGCTATCTGTGTACAAAGACCCGCGTGTTTCGGAATATCTCTTCATAGTGAAGGATTTCGACATTGCAGGATTTCGCAAAAAAAAGCTTAGATTAAATGCTATTACCTTAATTACATTGAATTAATTAAGTTCACGAACAAACTCTGATATTTGAAGCAATCTACTACAAAAGAAGGCCATATATATGTTAAAATCTAAAAGCAGTATAAAATTCTGTTTATAATTATATGATTTAACAAGAATGTCTTGAATAGCAGGAATATCTAAAGATACGTGAAAAGATCAAAGATAAAAAAATATTGAAAGTTTCTTATACAGATAATTTAAAATAAAAACGAATAGGTACCCTGGGGGGCTAAAAAAGATAAGAATGAAACTCTGCTTGACAACTTAAAGAAAAAACGAAAAAACTATGTGTATCATGTTGATTTGAAAATATGACAAACTCGTGATGTATTTTTGCATGCAAGCTATTCGTTCGAACAAAATGTAAGGATATCGCCAATAAACCGCGAAAGCATTTCAACGAATGTGGTCAAGTTCATCGCTCACAGAACGTACGCGAAACGGAGCTGCCCGCCTCGCTTATATCGCGTTCCATAAATAGCGAAAGGTAATCGACGGTGAATCGAACGTTTGACGATTTGCGAGCAGGTCGTGTCACATCCGACATGCACATACGTAATATCGTTGCGTTTTGAATTGCGGTGAATCGTAGCTTGAACGTGACACCGCAAATCATCGATTGGAGAGAGAAAGCTCGCGGAAAACTGATAATTTGAACGCGCGAGCGATAAAAAAGCCAATTAACGGTAATGAGAAGATAATTAAGGTGGCGCGCATGATAAAAAGTTTATTGGAATGATTCTCTATCCTCTTCCTTTCGCTCTCTCTATCTATCGTCTCTCTCCCTCTTTTTGTTATCATCGTTCCATATTATCTCTTTGATTGACAATAAATTAATTGGATAGACATAATAAAAGAAAAAATGTCCGGAGGAATTTGCGCTTTGAAGAAATTTCGATGAAAGCTATTTTATGCTGTTTTGTAATGCCATTGTTTCATTCTTGTTTATTTTCCCCTCTCTATTACCTACTAATTATAAGTATTTTTTAAATATAATTATATTACATCATCATGCATTTATAAAATTCTTTCAAATGTCAGAAAAATTTATAATAAGTTATAATGATGAATCAGAAAGATTCTTAATTCGCTGCTTATTGTTATTGAGACCATTAAATAACAATTATAATCAACATTCAATTTTAATAATAAAATTTTGTTTCACAGAATTTTATTTTTTTTTTGTTAAAATGTTTTAAAATTAATACGACTGCGTTTCTTTCAATTTACAAATTAGCGCATTATATTGATCTAGTGTTACAGTTTCGCTCGTCAAAGCAAGGAGAAAGTATCTAATGTACGTAATGTACGTTGAAAGTACCTAATGTACGTAAAAATGCCCTTGAGTTATGGTAATTAATAAATAAATGTAATGAAACGGGACAAGAGCTTAATCAAGTAATACCGCTTAATCACGTTTAGGGGACGAGCGATAAATCACCGAGGCGACGGAAAAGTGCGGCCATAAATACGACGCGCCGCGCGGCGCGGTGCGGTGGCCGGCTTTAAATAACAGTAACCACCGGGTGTGCAACTTTTTAACAACGTCGTCTCGCGAAAACCTGTTCGCGCTCGCTCGCGTAACGAAGCGAGTCCCATACGCATAGGTGCGAATCGTAAATCGTTTATGACGCTGAGTCAACGCGATCTGTCTCTCTTTCTCTCGCTCTCGCTCTTTCTCTCTCCTAAACAGTAATCCGCTGGAATCCTCTAATGCAGGATAATGAATCCAACTTCGTCCCGCTTAATCTCCACGAGAAGTTTCGCCGAAACTTTCCCGCCGCCGATCGGCTCGATCTGTCTCGCCGCGGGCTTTCCCGATTTCATTGATTACAGCTTATCGCAATAAAATTCCCTAAAGAGAGGTCATATCACTCAAAAATTTATAAACAATTGTTTTTGCTGTTTTATCACTGAAAAATTAAAGAGTTTGTGCGAAACTGCGCGTGGGAACGTATCTTTTTCAGAGCAAGTTGCTCCTTGAAAAAGAATCCTTCGGAGATTTCAATCAGTCGGTGTCTCTGAAAAACATTCGCTGACTCGGCGCGAGTCAACGAATTCGTCCTCTTTCTACAGGCAAACGAGAGAGAGGACGTGGAGACGGGAGGAGGAGGAGGAGGAGGAGGAGGAGAAAGATACCACGGAAGTCCTGCCGCGACTGTTTATCAAGCGCTTATCCGGTGGCGAGAAGGATGCCTCTTTCCTACTTCTTTTTTTACTACGCCCAGCAAGCCGTGACCCGCAAATGCAAATTCCAGATCGCATTTATTCGGCCTGCCGGAAATGCGCCACGACGGAAGGATGCGAAACCCCGTTGATGGAAATCGCGATCCTTTGAGTTTTAGGAACTTTCTTATTATACAAGGGATTTTTGTGAATCGCGAATAGTTGGAAAAAATTTCGTTCTTAACAAAAATTTCACAAAATGTAAATTATTTATTTATAAAATTCTCCGATCTTTTTATTATAGTTATCCCTATCGCTTTCATTTAATTATGTTCTGTTCTATTTATTCGATTTGATTTTACATTTACTTATTTTTATCCGCTGCTCTCTCTCGTCGTTGCACAGTTGCAGAATATTGCAGAATACGTGTTTGACAGCGAAGAATATAATAATACTCATCGTTCCGCGTTTGTGATTTTCAGCGAGGATACATGACTGGAGAACGATTTTTTCCACTTCTCCGACAATCTAGAAATCGCGCGCGGAAAGATCGACGAGACGAGAGCTGCTCGCTCGCTAATCCCGATCAATCGCAGGATCGCGGCTTTCTCCCGAGAAAGACACGAGAAGATGAGAAACGCCGCTTCTCTTTGTTCGCGGAGATCACGACTCGGCGATCTACGGCCGCCCCGTGGATCCCGGAAGTCGCTTTGACTTCCAGACGGAGAAGTTGCAGCTCGGCTCGCAAGATATTTTGAATTAAGATAAGGGAATCCTTCTCTCTTTCTCTCACCCCACCCCGCTACCCTTCCGCGCGCTATCTCTCGCCCTCGGACGCCCTCAATCTGCACAGCTCGTTGAACGTGCGGGTAGTTCCTTAACCCTTTGACAACGAACACTATGAGATGAATTCCCTTTGACCGTCGGTTCTTGCGAGTGTTAACAGATTTTCTCTTTTTTGTAGGAAAGAGTAAACCTTTTTTAATTGGCGTTTGATATTCAATTCCAGAGATATTTAATCGGGAATGGCGTGTTATTCAATGTATTTGAAGCTTTTTTTTCAGCGGAAAAAAGTGAAGACTCGATTACGGGCGTGTATTTAAATCGGAAATGGATTTATTAAATCCATCAGAAGTGGACGTATTTAAATCTGGATTTTTAACAAACAAGAGTCATTAAAAATTTCAAAAACTTGCTTTGGAATTTTTTTCCAATGGATAAATCGGGGATACATTTCTGTTAAATGAGAGCGCAAAAAAAAAACAATTTATTACAAATTTTTGGACGCGATCTGTTCGTTAAATTGATAAATCTGTTCGCGCGCGTTTCCAAGCGAGATAGTTCGCTTCCCCTTTTCTTTGTTTTCACAGTAAATAGAAAGAGTAATTTCCTGATAAGCTTTCAAGCGCGGAAGCGCGTTCTCTGATTACTCAATGTTAATAAAAGTTACATTCAAGTCATGATTACCGAGGTATTTAAATATAAAAGTTATATTCAAGATTTGAGTACCGTAAACTTGGATATGTATAAATGACTTCTAAAATGCTTCGACGTAAAGTCTATATTAAAAGTATTAAAGTCTATATTAAAAGTTCGTCGAAAGATCGTCGGACACTATGAAAAAAGTATCCCCGCAATTCACCGAACTACTCGAGAAACGAATCAAAATCAGTGTTTATTCAGACCAGTATTTAATCCCAATATCGCGGGAGCAGAGGTAAAGAGACGAGGCGCAAAGAGAGAACCCGCAAAAGACAGACAGAGAGAAAAAGAAAACGCGCGTCGCGAATTTTACTAATCTCTCGCGCGCGGAACTCATTCTCGCCGTCGCGCGTCGCGAGAATTCCGTGCGACGTCACGAGAATCGCGCGGTCCGTTCCGGTCCCTCGACCAGAAACGGAACGTTATATCTCGTGACAGCCTCCCTGTTCTCGCGCAAAAAGCGAAGAATCGGGCGCGGAGAATTCAATTATGCCCAGGACGAAACGGGAATTGAAACGCGCTCGGCAATTTCGCGAAGTACGCGCAATAGTTAAGAGAGGTAGAGACGGTGGGTGGACGGGAGCGGGAGAGCGAGGAAGAGGAAATGATAGATGCGAACTATGCGAGGACGAGGGTGGGCGGGAAGGGCGGGCGAAAGACTCTTCGGCAAACTTCATTTCCCGACTTTATGCTATTGAGAGATCGAAACAATGCGTCGAGAAGATTTAAAGCCATTGTGCGGAGCGCGTTGTAATTAGTATTTCGCGTCGGCTCTGCTGGCTTGCCGCCTTCTCCCCTCCCCCGTCTTCCCTGGCCTTCCCCATTCGCGCCCTGACCCCCTTTCTTCTTTTGCGCGAGCCGTGTCTCCCCACCGCGGAAGTATTTTCCCGCTGACGTTTCCCTTTGCCCGACAAATAGTCGTGTAGCATCGGCGGCGTTTCTTTTATGCGCGGAGAGACGACCGTAAAACAAGGCGATGGGAGAACGAACGGTGGCGTTCGATACGACGCGGGACACGGGTTTGAAGTAAAACGAACGGGCAAATCGAATCACGGATGCTGCCGGACAATGCTACGGGGCGGAAGGGTCGAGAAAAGAAGAGATACGCTGCAAACTCGGCGCACGGCGAAAAGAGAAAAATAACTCATCGCTGTTTTTGTATGCATCCGATACACTCGTCGTGTTCTACTCGTCGTACGTGTAATTTTGACTGTCAAGCTGACTTCGGTATTGAGCTCACAGAGAACCCAAAATCAAGAAGTGCGCGGCTGCATTTATAAAATGTACACGTTACAAAATAAATCATACAAAAAAATGAAAAAAATATATTAAATACATATTTAATGATGTAATTTCATATGGAAATACATAAAACTG
>NW_020224103.1:176091-193933 GCF_003070985.1 Temnothorax curvispinosus
ACACAGGTACGTGTCCAGATATTGGTACATTTACCTACTCTTAAGTGTCCGGGTATTGGTACCGTTACCTTATGCGCGTTTATAAATAAAACTCGACGAACTCTGGTTTATACGCCTGACTCTGAAGCAGCCTAATCTCTAAATTTGCCGAAAAACCACGAGCTACATAGATTACCCGATTTTTTTTCTCGCGTCGAAAAACCTGGAACGTCGGGCGCATTAAAAAGTTGAATTTCAGAGAGGGTGAGCATTTCGTGCGACCACGATGCTCGCACGAGGAAATATTCACCTGTCTGCCAACTTTTCGCTGGCGCGGCTGGCTGCTGCTCGTCCTCTTCTTTAAGCGCTATTAATTGGTCCGCGAGGATGCATAAGCCGGCCGTTTACCCGAAAATATAGATAAACCACGTTACGGAAACACCCGATGGACATAACTTGCTAACAAGGAACGAGACAGAGATTGATAAACGTTGGGGAACTCTTAACAGTTTGTTAATATTAACTTCCATTCATGTATAGCCTATTTATATCATTTATTTACATGTCATCCGACTATAAAATCCCCTTGAAAATCACTTAATCCGTTAGTAACACCTCTCAACAAAAAGCTTTAATAAAAGTCGTAATATATGTATAACCGAATACATTAAAACATTCCTAGCATTACGCTACAACTATAATATTGAGTCGACTTTAGACGATAATTCACGGCAGATTTCACAAAATAGAATTCTATAATTTTATACATTTTCATACACGTGCGCATTTCATTACATATTTCAATTTCGAACGTTTTCTCGCCCTACAAAGAGCATAAAGTTATAAATGGAATTTTAAACTCCGACGCGAACCATAAATCGCGGGCTTTATTCAGTAAAATTCTCTCTTACATTACTAATATCGTTAGTACAATGTTTTTTACTCCAAAAGTCCAAACTTTTCAATCAGAACTTCATATTCCGGGAATCGAGCCCGCGCTTCCCACCTTGCGCAAAACGTTATCGATGCCGTCGGGGGGAAGGACGAAGGGGGAGGCACAACTCCTCTCATTGATCATCAAAGGAGCATCGGAAGAGCACTTTTCACTCTATCCGCGTTATCGACAGCGAAGTTTCCCAAAGTTAGACGGAGAGAGCCCAGCGCCATTCAGCGCGGGCGCCTTTGTTCGACCTCGCTCACCGCAGAGCATCATCCCGTCCAGAAGAAAGACACACTAGATCCTCCGTCACGAGAGCGATCCGGACTTTTCTCGCTCCCGCGCATCCCCCGGGGGCGAAGGAAAGCGCGAGAAAGAATCTAAGGACCCCCGCGAGATCATCAGACTCAACGGTTCATGGATGTACGGATGACAAGTCGAGCAACGGGGTTCGCTGTGCCGAGGTATACCTTCGACGGAGGAGAGATTCTTTCTCGGCTGCGCGACGAGAGTGAGGAAATCTGCAATGCGGGATCTCCCGGCGGGAGATCGCGTTATCCCAACGCGATGCGCGGGGAATATTTTTGAGACGAAGAGATGGTGTATATAACTGAAGGAAATCTGCGGGGTCTCGTCAAGATGTCTCGCCGCGAAATCGTAATATCCCCCCCGAGGGATAAGATAAGATCCTCCTATAAGGACGCGCACGTAAGGGTACGGGAAGGTATCTCTGCTTCGACGTAAAGGCATTTCCATACGTTTTTTTTTTTACTCTCGGATAGTTCTTACGCGGCAGTTCCTTCGAAATAACGTCATCGCTGTACGTGTTATTACTTAACGGTAATAATTCCCAGATATATTCGGCCGCCGAGCTAGTCTCGTGTCCTACTTGCACGGAGGCGTTCGTGGCTGCGCGGCGCGATTCTATGAATATCGCGAGACGGAATGGCGGCTCGATTTATGCACCTGGGACTCGCGGTCGCGACTTTACGGCAGGTCGAGCGCGAATCCGTCGTCTTCGATTAAAATTCTCCAGATATATATAAGTCACACCGAGCATCCACGCGAAACGCAACATAATTTTAGACAAGCAATCTGTAGGTGCAACACTTGAATAACCGTGCAGTAAGTAAAGCACGGAAACAAATTGAGATTGAAATATACGTGTCTTAAGTGGAAAATGCCATGAAATCGCGAGTCTGATTGCCGAGCGTCGCAATGCCGTTACGCTTATTATTACCGCGGACTACACATAATCGCTGTTATTCCCGGTGGAGGACATTCCGCGGAAAATTGTAGCCTATACGAAGCTACCTGATGAAAAAAAAGGAGAGAGGAAGGAAAAAAAGATATGATCTGTTTTCGTTACATCTTCTATGGACACGAAAATCCTCTCAGCGTCAGGGATGACTGATTGACGATCGGACGTAATATATCACGTCGCAGTAGCGTCTTTCTCTCGAAATTACACGCTGCGGCGTCAAGGTTTCCGTGAAACCCTCTGTATGTCGCGCGTTCCCGTATTAACTACGGCCGCACGTCATGAATATCGATGCAAAATACGTTCGCCCCGCTGCATTGTCGATCCCGGGGTGAACCCCCGGTGCACCCGTCGATCTCTCCTACAATCGATGGCTCGACCTCACGGAGGACTCCGCTATTCGTGTGGCCCCCACGGCCAAATTTGCGAACAAAGCCGACGTTTACTCGATATCTCGCTCCGTACAAAATGGTTCGGGATATACGAGAGAAAATATGTAATACATAATTATAACGTATGTAAACGTAACGTGATCCAAAAACGTGTATACAGGGGAAATAAATATACAAATCGATGGCGTTCTGTCTCGAACAGATTTCGACGTTACATCCTTTACGCGAGAGAGAAATTTAATAAAATGCGAATAAAATGATTAAATTAAAGAGTCGCATTTTTTAGATATATATAAGAGTGCCGTTTAGTCGATGACAAAAAGTCATTGCGAGATTTCTCAAATAATTATCTTTTAACAGGTAAAACCATTTTCCATTCTGTACGTAAAAATATCCGTGATATCACAAAGTTCCCGATAAATACGTCTTTAATTATAATCGAGCGATTTTTTCCCATAATTACAATTTGCAAAAAAAGTTGACTTGTCGTCGGAAACCACTGCTTGTCATTATTTCAAATCGTCATTATTTCTTTCGATCTTCAGACAGTTACGTAATAAACTGCAACATCTACAATAACACGCATTACATCATGAAGTCATTGCAGCCAACAATCTTCTCGATCTTTGATCGAAGTGATATCTACTGGAATGCTGATTATTACTCGGTAATTAATACTCAATCGATTACGTCGCCGCGAAATTCGTGTACCGTGGAACTTTTATACCGCGAGGTCCGGCAACGTCGCATCGGCAGTGTCCAAGGGCGATCATAACGCAGAAACCCTTGCGCGCGCTATATGAAATTCCGACGTAATTCGAAACGCAGCGCGAATATATCGATGCCGTGAGGTAAGGCGCGCATTTCGATCAGCCATTGCCGGGAACGCGGTTTATGGGCTTCGAGGAATGCGAGCGGCTCACAGAGATAGATGGATAAACAGAAAGAGAGAGAGAGAGAGAGAGAGAGAGAGAGAGAGAACGATTATACAGGAAGCAATTAGAGGTGCACGTGGTGTGCTCAACCCTTAAAAATGCGCCTTTGCTGTATTTGATCTCGAAGGAAGAGAGACAATTTAACGCGGCTGAAATTAGGTTTCGTGTAATGTTAAAGCGGCGTAGTTTATGTGAAAAGAGCAAAATATATACATCTCTGTTCTGAATCTATAAATCTGTCAAATATAAGATTCTGAAACGATAATCCTCAATAATGATCTTAAAAGAGTATCGTGTTCGTCAATTAAGATAATTATAGATTATCACAGAATAATTATCTAAAAAGATAATCTCTCAATGTACACGATAACGATCTACGCGATAGCAGTTCTTGAGTAATAATCTTCGATAATAATTCCGAGCTATCTTCAATAATAGTTTTAGAAAGATAATTATCAATGATTCCACCGTTATTGATAAGTGCAGATTCTTAGAATCTTCCGATACGTCTTCCGGTCTCTAATAAGGATATCTAAGATCTTCAATCGTTCCCCCCCTCACAAAAAAAGATATTTCTATATATAAAGCTGCCAAAGCGAGAAGCCTGAAATTTGAATGATCGAGGCTTCGGGGATCTTCAGACTTGGGCGTTATTTCCATCATGTACGTGCGTCGCTCACATCCCTCTAAGACGATCCTGCTGGCACGAAGTTCCCTACAAGGATGGGGGAAGAGGGGGTCCAATTATCTTTCATCTCTCCCGAGATTTATGCGACGCGACTATGTGGCATAAATCGAAAACAATTGCACGTACTCATCAGCAAAATCACGCACAGGCATCGACACAAATTACATCGCGATCCCTCCCCCTCTCACAATCACCAATCCCCCTTTTTCCGACCTGCTTCTTGCGTCACCTTCACCGTCGTGCTCAGTTAGAACGTTCGTTCCCTTTTTCCCGACGTCTCTGTGTCTCCCTCGCGGGAAATACGAGTGACACAGCGCTTCTCGGCCCCGACTTTACCGCCCCCTTTCTCCACCTTCACCCTTGGGATTAGATTCCGCGATAGAGTTACAAAAGAGAATGCCAGCTGCGGCTGCGGGAGACAGCGATGGGTACAACACGCTCGTGTTCCACGATCAATTGCAATTTGTAGAGTGTACGAAACACTCCACGATGAGCTAAATTATCCCAGGACTTTTCGCATGGGAATTAAGTAATCCATGACTTTTAAAGTTAATCGAAATAGAGCCAAAAAAAATCGATTCCTTTTCTTCGACGCAGTAAAATAAAACTTTAGAAAATCGAGCTCCTTTAGTTAAAAAAAAAACTACGGCGCTTTAAAGTGGATTAATTCTTTCCGTGATCTTAAGTAATTCGAAGTTAAATAATTTCCTTTAAGTTTGACATAGATTTTAAATTGGATCTTTCGACGGTTTCAACGTAATTTACAATGAAACAAAATAGCGATACTGCAATCAGACGGAGTCAGATTCGAGGCTGCACACTGCGCTCGAGAAAGTCTTGACAAAACACGCTCATTCTTACGACAGTTGTCCCGCTGCCGCTATCAATTAAGCTACTTTTGATAGCACCAGCTCCGCCCTGGTTGCTCATTAACACGCGTCGCGACACCCCCGACAGCTCCAATTCGCAAACTTCGCCCCTTAATTCTATCTGTATTCTCATACCCTCGAGAGGGAGCTCGTTTCTTGAAAGGACCACGGAGGACTTGTGTGATGTTTGTCGGATGATTTTAACAGATAATAAATAACTTCAACAGAGAGATTCCGTGCCTGAGAGTATTTAATTAATGCGTTTAAATTAGAGGAATGTAAAGTGAAAAGGTTAAATAAACGTTTGCCAAGTTCTCGCTAAAGAAAAGGAAAGTCAAATTAGCGAGAGACGCCAATAAAAAAAATTAACTGAAAAAGAAATTGCGTATATTTAAATTCCGAATATAACATTAAATATAATATCTATAATATATCAAATTTAATATCTAGAAATAAAATCTTGTGAGTACGTACGTATGTAATATTATATTGAAAAATTAAAATTTAAAATATCTGATATTAATTAAAAAAAGTTTACACTTTCTCTGTCTCTCATTATAACATCATTCTGTTTTAATAAAATAATTGTGACAGCATTTAAAAATTAAGTATGAGTATTTCATAGTTGAGCTCAATTTTTAATTTGTGAAGTTAATGTCCTCCAAAACGTTACACTCAAAAAATTTCTTATATTTAAAAACTTCAATTAAAATTTGTCGCTATTTTCCGAGGTGTTTTTGCATTAAATTCTCAATAAACACGATTCTACTGCGAATAAATTTCCCGTTAATTTCGCGCTCGCGAATTCATCGCCACACGTACGGCGCGGCGTAGTATCCTCGCAAATGTTTATTATATGGGCAGCTGCATCCACGCCGGATATTTACATATTTCAATTACCTCAGCGGAGCGGCGCGCGATTTATCAGCGGGCAGATTTTTCTTCGCCAGAAGTTCGGCCGCGCAGATTCGCCGCGCCGCGCGCCGGGCGAACTTTCGAACAACGACAGTTGAGCCGTGAGCTTGCGAGCTTTACGCACGACATATAGAACGATAACGTAAGCTTCGCGCGCGAATAGATCGCCGAGAGGAAAGAAGCTCGCACTCTCGCAAATTTGTAGCTGCTCGCGATAAGTTCACTCGCGAAATCCGCCCCGCGAAATCTCTCTACGTTTGCCATTCGTTTGTAGAAGATACATCACGTTGCTTCCGCGTTTATATTTTTGAAATTTACGACTAAAGCGATGTCTATAATAATAGAATAGACATGAGATTTAAGATTCATATAAAATACCGTGAGATTCGAGGTGAGATTACTTCAATATATTAGTTCAGGAATTTGTTCGATCCGGTCAAATATTTTTGAATCTTTCCGATTTAAATATTAGATCGCACACGGTTTGTAAATATTTCAAGTCCTTTTGCTTTGATGAACAGAAGACGCAAATATAAATGAAATCACGCAAATTCAATTCTCGAATTCACATTCCAGATTTCATTTGCTTTAAAGCGTGAATAAATTATTCCCTCCCTCCGAAAAAATTCACGCTCTGAAAAATATTCCTCCTAAAATCACTTTTATCCAGAAAAGAAAGGAAAAATGCGGGGAGACGAGTACGCACCAATCCCCGAGAGCCGCAAATTGGCTGAAACTTTCCGAGGAGCGGTCATTAATGTTGCGCGAAAATTTGCACAGAAAGCACCCGGGCTGCGGTCTCAAACCAGCGCACCTGTAGCGAAGGGAAGGACGGGGGGGCACAGAGATGACGAGGGAGGTCCGGCAAAGGTGTTTAACGCACTTAATTAGTTGGCGGCACTGGCTCGGGATTAAGAAGTTTGCGAGATTATTAAGGATTAACGAGTTTGTAATCGGGGCCGGCCGCGCTCAATTATACGCGAAATTAACAAGCGCGATGGAAAGGAAGAGAGAGAGGGGGGGGAGGGAGAGGGGGAGGAGGAGAGGGGCACTTTATGCGAAATTTCGCGAACGCTCGATTTTAACACGACCGCCGTTCGAATTAATTTTAATGGCATGGTCCCTGGCGATTATCGCGAGTTAATACGAAGCATTGCCACTCAAAGGGTATTAACGCTTCTGCGTTAACCCCTTCCCAAATCCACTGAAGATTTTCGCGGAATTAGCTTTAATAATCGAAAATGATAAAACGAATTCTCTTCCATTACGTATAGTTTCAGCTTAAAGCTTCTAAAGACCGCTGTTTAAGATATCACAGATATATTCAATATCTGTCTGTTATATGTAATAATTTATTTAATTTCAATTTTTTAAATATTATTAAATTAATTTTTGATGTCACTGAAAATATTTGAAATATTTAATATAAGCTACTGAATATAAATTTCAAATATATATTTAGAGAATAATTTAACGCGTTTAAAATCGAATGTTGCAAAATTGCAATGAATGTTTGCGTCAAACTTTCCGAGCGGATATCGGTTCCGAGCTCTATCGCGCTCGATCTATCATTAAAATACGATGCGGTATAATGATAGAACACCCCAGATAACGACTTTACTTCCTTCGTTCTTCTTTTTTTCCATTCTTCTCGAGATAAATCTGAAAAATTGAATAAGTTTGACAGAACTATCGACTCGTGCGCGGTAGCGACGGTACGCGCCGTGTAACACGCGGCACGTTTTCGGTGTAAACTTGTAATAGGATTTGCCGTTTATAATCCGTTCCGGACGGACGTGCGGGCGGCGGACGTAATGCCGTGTTACACGCTAATATCCGATTATGCACGAGTTTCGTGACGATGCCATTTATGAAAGTGAATCGCGAAAGTCGAATTTCGCTGTTCCTCGATTAGCATTATTAACCCTCACCGCACAGGCATAGTAATTTTTTTTCAAGAGTGCTCAGTGCACTGTATAATTAACAGTAGAGAACAAAAGATAAAGAATGATGATAAATGATAATAATGGAATAATTCATTTATGCATTTTCTAATTTCGACGAACTTCCTTGAAGCTACAAAAATGCAATTCTATCCTACGTTTCTATACAACTCTGTATTTTTAATTTAATTAATTTTTATATTTTTATATTTTGTAGACTTAAAATTTTACTTTTATTAATTATATTTCATTATTACTTTTATTAATTATATTATATTTATTATAGTAATGTTCACGCTCTTGGCAACCGCGTGATCCTATTGTAGATCGGGAAAAAAGGGGGATGAAAGATAGGGACAATTTCAGAGAAAAAAAAAGACATAGCCAGAACTCTATAAATTATATCAAAATTCTGAAAATGCCGCGGCCAACCTCGGCGAGGCGAGGAGATGACGGAACGTCACGCCGAGATCGGGTCACGTCTCTTCAGGAAAGTCGTTTACATCGATAGCCCCTCGCAAACAACAGCGCACACGACGGCGCGCCATAAATTTCTCGCCCCGTTACGAAGCGACGCGCACACGCTCGCTCGCGTGTGAGATAGCGCGCGAGACGCGACGGGACGGGACGACGGACGGGACACACTAGCAGGAAAGTGCAAACAGGAACTGACGTAACCCAGGGTTCGATCCGTACCTGTTCCCGTTAAATTACACCTTCTCTCCCGGCTGGTACACATGTATAGCCCCGCGCGACGTATGGTCGCGGTTTCCTGCATTTTCTGCGATTTACAGCCAGCGTGCTAAAACTTCACGAAAGAGACGCAAACGAGAAACGACGTTCGAAAAACTGTCGCACAAAATCGACGAAGTAGAGTGCATGCGAGGCAGAACTTAATATATTAGAATTACCGACTTAATTTCTATTATTTAAGTGTATGCTACATATACATATATCTCTCTCTGTACATTAATCAATTTAATCATTCACATATTGTGACAAAAGTCACGAAAAATATAAAAAAATGTACCTTTATAAATTTAATTTTAAAAAATTACGATCTGGTTATTTTGACTGGCTTTGGTAGTTCTAATGTTAATGCCCCATATCGTTACATGTCTAGAAATACGTTGACGCGTTATTACTAAATTATCAGTAAATCGAGATGAAACTGTTATTTCGTTACAAAATTATTGTTGCTATAAAGAATGTATTAGCATTATTGGGATCATGTTTTATCATGCCTACCGATAACAATTGAACGGATATTTCGTAAACACGAGTGAATTCGTCGTAACAGATATTTATATGTATAATTATAATTAGATGTAATAGATATTTGTATATATAATAAATATAATATAAAGTAAAAATACTACTTATGATTAAATATCAACAATAAATAGAGAGCTCTCATTTCATACTAATTTTATATCACGTAAAACCCGTGCGCAAGAAATATAACATCTTTTAATATAAATATTTTCTCCATACACTTTACTGGACAAAATTTTTTGCTCGCTATCAATAATGCCGCGCGATATTGCCGCATGGTTCTCCAGAATCGCGAAGACAACGACTGTCCCGAAGAGGATCGCCCTATACGTAATGTTGTCTGTCGACCGCGCGTAGATATATCTAAATATGTACATATCTTAGATACCGTAAGATGGATCGAGATTGTAGCGGCGAGTTAGGGCTAACGTACGTTCCACCACGACGGGAAGCTCTCGGGGGATATGATACCTGATGGGACCAATCGCGGCGTTCTTACGGCGCCCTACGAAAGAGAACCTATACCCGTAGGCATCCGTTTACATCCCTTCTTATTATAAACGACGCTCCTTATCGACGCTCTTATCAACGGCCAGTCACGGTCAGTTCCGCGACGTCCTCCGCAGCATCCTTCACGAGATCTCCCGCGTTTCTCCCGTGAGAAAGCCAGAAGGAGAGGATCCACGTGAGAGGGCCCGCAAAAGGAAAAGGAGGGGGCACTAGGAACGGGGTGAGTAGAGAGGAAAGGAGGGGGTTAGAGGCGAGGGAAGAGTGGATCGGCGAGTTGGAACAAAGGAAGCTCATAACTCGCCCCGTTGCTTTCTCGTGGCTTGATTATCTCGTGACCGGGGAGAGAGAAAGAGGAGAACGCCCTGGCGATTGGTCCAGGCCGGGAGAGATCATTCGCCGACGCGATATTCGATTTTGCACGACCCAGCGGCCCCGAGAAATTCAACGTAACACGTAACCGGATGTTTAATAGAGCAAAGTGACGGCGGGAATATATTACGCGCTTTGGGAGATATATTTTATTTCATAAATATTAATTAATTATCCCGTGTATCTGTCAAGTTGGACTGTTTAATTATGCGCGCACCGACACGAACCTTATAATTATTTTATGTATTTTACATCTCAGTTACGTTCCGCGTTATCTCGCGACTGGCCAAGTTCCATCGATCGATTCCTGGATCGTTTTCGCATTAACGTCGGGTCACCGCGCGATAACGACCGCCCACCGAAATTTACGCTCGTTTCCGCATTATGTGCGCCATTATGCAACGCTTATACCGGGCGGGCGCGAAACGCGAGTAACGTGTTTACGGGTGGTTGCTGCGGCGCGGTTTGCGGGGCCACGCGCGTGTTCTAATTACCACGCCGAGTCACGGCTGCATGACTAATACTTTCGGAAATTCGATTACTACGAAAGGGCATCGCGCGCCGATCTAATTAGCGGGAGCTACACAGCGCGCGCGAGCGACTGCGTTCGCGTTGCGCCAACACGAGCGGCGTGTATAGTCGCGCGCCGTTTTTGGACGCGGCTTACGGATGGGTTGCAACACGACGGGGCCGCCGCGATATTCGCGGCAAATTGCGGGACGATAATGAGCACGCCGTAACGACGCGATAAAACGCCGCGCATTTTGGAATGTGCCTCGCGTGCCGCGTCAAGATAAACTTAACAAACGACTTGGAAAATTAGCGATTTTTAGAAATTGCAGAGAGATTCGAGAAATTTAGAAAATATTTCTTCCCTTCTCCCGATTTCTCTTAAACAGCAGTATTATCGAACACGAATTAAGACACTGTTTTAATTCGCGCGAAATTGCGATCATCGTGCAGTGGAAAAAATAACATGATCATATATACCGAGCTCTTCTAAATGGAGACTTCGGGACACCTGGTATCACAATCACGCACGGCAAACGAAAGGGAAAGGGTAGCCACCTGTCTATAAAAAGAGTCACCGGATGTCCATGATGGAGTATACCGTTTCCGGTGGGCGGCGACCGTAGGTGGGCATCGATGCCCACCTATACGTTCACGTGTTTACGTGTTTGCACACGTGTTACACGCGTTGAGTCTTCGTATTTCCCCGATTTTTGTCTCGAATCTCTCCTTCACGTTTTTTCCAATTAAATCGAGGCGCGTGTCCAATGGAAATTGCCACGAATCGATATCGTAAAATTACATGCCCGATGACATACAAACGCGCGACAGTAAATTTATATTTTACAATTGTATACTCGACATTTAATATTTCATCGATTATCATTGCAGTCAGATATCTCGGTTTTGATACTGCATATACAGAGAATTCAGATCCTTGAAATCTCTCTCTCTCTCTCTCTCTCTTAAATACTAATTCATAATTCCATTATATATATTTTATGAATGAGGCATCCCCAAGATTGATTGTACCTATTAATTATTAAAGGTTCATTTAATATTAATCTACCAAGTAAACCTTCTCAGATTACTTATCATATCTGGAAGTCTGAAATTATTAGGAAATTAAATCTCATTAAAGAAAGATCGCATTCTTCTCCGTAAATTTTCAATGTTTTAAATCTTTCGAATTATATCTCTCTTGCCTTCTCTTCAAGCTTTTGCGACATTTATAATTTCCACAGCAATTTATAACTGCTTCTCTGCGTGAAAGAGATAGACAGAAATCGAGATGTTAATCGAGTGTTCGAAATCAACCAGCGCGCGTCGCGGACACTATAGATTTCAAATAAATGAAATGTCGCGTGTGATATGATTTGAAGAGCCAACGCTTCGTGCGCTCTCGACCGTGGATATCTTGTTAATAAAGAGTAAAATAAAATTTCGGTTGAAAGCAAAAGGACATGGGTTTTGCGCGAGCTCTTCATGAAAACGCGTTAAAAAATCATAAATTCCGTAATGATATTTATAAATTCTCTATGACGCGCGTTTCATTTTTGCGTTCGAGCGCGATGCTCCGTTACACGTTATTAATTATGCGGCCGCGTTTTATCGGTAATTCAAACATTTCCCCTAGCGGCTCTTTTTAATTCTGCCCGACGTCAAAAGTAAAATGTCGGAGCAGAAGCGGCTAATTAATTACCTCGCGGTTACACGGGAATTCAAATTTATAAAACTCGGAACGTTATTAAGAGTTACAGGCGAATTTCGTATCCGCTACCACCTGGTCGATATTTTGTGTATATGTATGTACATACATGCAAATTTATCGATAAAATACTCACCGCGTGTTTATTCCTTTTACTCGCGCGGACTTACCGTTTCTCGTTAATTTTCTCGCATAACTAATAATAATGTCTCATCGTAACATAATTAAATTCGTTTCATCGATCGGGCTACACGCTCTGAGATTTCTCTTGTTAACTAATATAATTATACCACTAAACTAAATTAATACGTGTATTATATGCGCGTAAAATAATCAATTCCGATATAATTAATTATTAATTTTCGAAAATGACTAGAAATTTAATGACAAATCGTCCAAAATATACGTGCATGATTGATGTGTTTATAACATTATTAACATTTTCGTTTAATCTATTTCTATTTATATTTGATTAGCAAATTGCCTATAATAATTAACGTATTGGCGCATTGGCGTTCGCAAGATGAATTTTTCTGACGGAAAGTCCGCGTGTCGTTGGCGGGAACAACACGGATCTTATTAGTACACTGAGAAAAAAAAATCGTAGATTCAAAGAAATATTATTTGATTCAACTAATGCAGCGGTCACGGGCTGTCAAGCTAACATTTGTTAATTCAAAAAATATTATATTTAAATAGATTCAGAATTTTTTGATATTACTCACGTATATTTGATTTAAATATATTAATATTTGCATTAAACAAATCACTACAACTAAACGAGTTTAGTCAAATTTACAACATTTTTTTCTCAGTGTAGCGCACACCTGCATGTCTGCAGGAAAAGACGGCGGATACACACCGTCGACAGAAATTAGAACTATAATCCACGCTAGGATGAAATGAAGAAACTCACCGTATCCAGAGCTCGCGAGCTTCCCTCAAAAAAGCTGTGATAACTCAGTACACAGCCGTATAGCATGCAAAATACTCACCTGCAACATAATGAAAAAGATTCTTTAATCTCGGCGAAGAGAAGCGCATTTTATTCAGCAAAATGATACCGACAAATACAATGTGGGGCAAATGATAAATCACGCAAAATGTCACAATGAAATTGAAAAATAAATCATATAATAACATTATGCAACAAGCACTGCAAAATGGTATTTTAAATCGTGTAATGATTTATGTAACATAAATTGTGAAATAACAAATTAATAATAAAATATATTTTTCATTATTATTATTAATCGCGATGAAAAGAGTTGCTCAGATTAAAAGAGAAGTCACTTAGATTTTAATAAAGGTATTTTCAATATAGATTTTTCAGTAAAGAGAGTTCGCTTTTTTCTTTCGACAACGTTTGAATTATTCCGATATGTCATCGTGTATGACGTACTCATAATTGAAATGTCTAAAAAGCTGCCTTCTGCTGCTCCATATTTTATTAAGGTCCGCTCTTTTTCAGACATTCCGCGCTTGAAATGAAACAGAAACTCGCTCGCGCATTCGAAATAGAAAAGCGAATAAAAACAAGTGTAGAGAGCGCAGTTTAAAAAAAGAAAAGAAAGCAGAACTGCTAGTAGGTAAATGGTTAGAGTGAAGGACCGACTCCAACAGCACGAGATCACTCGTCCTGAGAACGGCTCCGGTGCCATAGCATCCTGAAATTGCAGCGTCGCCACTTTCGAGTGCTCGCACTACGTTTCGCGACGTTATTTTTATTTCATCTCCTTCGCGGAAAGGAGTTTAAAGGGCTCGGGGTGATTAAGGGCGCAGGATGCGCCGAGGAGTTCCGGAGAACCGAAAAAAAAGAGACGAAGGACCGAACTCCTTCGGGTTAATTGCCGCGTCACTCAGTCCTTATATTTTGCCCATTATCAATTCGCAGCGTCTTCAGCAAAGCAACGCATTTATTCAAAGAATAGAAAAACATTCAAATTTTTCTTCAAGTTGATGTATCGAGTTGATCAATAATAATCTTTCTTCTCCGTGAGTCAAAAATCAAAAAAGAGTCGAAGAGAGACTGATTGAAACACGTACAAAACATCTTTCTTTGAAATAAAAGAGATACATAATATACATGAATTTAAAATATTATATCTCAAAATAAAAAAAAGCTTACATATATATAAATAAATAATTAAATGTAATAATGCAAATAGTAAGTTATTTTCTCTTGGATACGTGTTGTTTATCTACGTGCATCTGCATTCGAATGTGTCGCTCTCGTTATTACCTACTCTTGCTTTTAGCGGATCAGGCAACAGATCGTCCGGACAGACAACTTTTACACAAATTTTCACTAAAATCCTACAGTCTTTTTATCATGCTTTAACGGGCGGCGTTTCCTTTTTTCGAGCACCCTTTACTTATCTACGAAGCGTGCAGCTGCATCTGCGCGATTATACTTTTAGCGAGTCGCCGTGCGAGGCGGACTTTTTAACAAACCGTAACAGCAATTTAGATAATAGTTCGCCCTCGTATCTTAATGGCCGCTTCTCGTCGGGGGCTACGTCAGAGGATCGCATTTTATAAGGCATCCTCCGTGAAATGAGAATTTCTCATATCTATCTCTGGCGGGCGGGCGAGCGAGCGAGCGGACGAGTGTGCGAGCTGCTTTTAAATTAGAAATAAATTATTATCTCCATCCCCCGGGGCAAACCCGGGCGAACGCTTCATCCTACAACGACCCGAATTTGCAGTAATACCTGATTACAGTCAACGTTCAACGTTCAACGTTCACCCGGCGTGCACTATGTAAGTGTCTCGCGCTTGCAAGCTGGCGCGAGAGACCGACTATCTATTTTCCTATTTAATCATCCTGTAAATAGTGTAAATGCTCCGAGGCAAGCAAGAGGCAGAATTTGAAACGCGTTTTCTCAGAACAAAGAAATCTTTAAGTCTTTAAAGATTCAAGAGTTATCGAAAACCGTCGCTATATCATTGTTATTGTTATAAAAGTTTGAATAACTGTCATTACTCTTAATAGAGGTATAAAAAAAAAATGTAAAAAATGTCAATAAAAAAAAATGCTTTGTGATACATTTCCAATATTTTTAAAATAAATTATTAACTCTGTTCGGCAGTATGGATATATATATATAAACTATTCCGCATTTTGATTTTCGCAACTGGGATTATTAGAAAAGAATTCAAATAATTCTTTTGGTGAATTTTCCAATTGTCTACGGAATTTCACGCATATTCCCATATCAATGTTTCCATATTCATTATCCATAGAAGGCAGTTCCGGAATGTCGCGTGTGTGCATCGATAGCCATTCGTATTCCCGCAGCATTTGCACTCTCGGCATAGCCGCATCGATAGCCGCCTCTCGAGCAAATACCTGCGCAGGAAAGAGGTGAGGTGGCTGTTTCTTTTGGAGCAACGTTAGCGTGCAGCCCGCAGGAGCAGGATACGAAGACGAACTCGACGAGGAAAGGAAGGAAATAAGCACCTTCGGGCCCCGCAGGCCCGAATTATCTTTCGGGATTTCTCGAAGATGAGACGTCGCGGCTCCAGGGGAAGGCAGTCTACGAGAGGAGATCGTCCTGCATCCTTATCCGCCGCCTCTGTTCTGCATTTTCTTGCCCGTCTCCGCTCTTTGTTCTTCGTCTTGGCCAATTTCGATGACTTTTCGAGGCAATCGAGCGTGATCGTTATGTTACAGAGTTCTGACTCTTGGCTCGTTTCTTTGATCGATCTAAGGATCAATTGAGGGAAGGATACTCGTGGTTAGGCAATTATCGAAATAAGATACCATGCATGGTTTTAAAAGCAATCACGGATTTCGGTGAACTTCTTTTAATTTATTTAATTTGAATTTGTGATCGATTGGAAGCTTATCCTTAGTAAGCCAATATTACTATTCTTTTTGCCTCTTTTAAATTAAGTATGAGAGAAATGATATTCTATTTAATATATTCAATTTAAACAAACAATTTAATCTGATTAAATCTTTCAACGCGCATTTTTTTTAAATATCTTTTTAAAATTTCTCAGATATGTATCTTATTGAAGAAGCTAATATAAAGATTCGGCTAATATAAAAACTCCATATATTTCTCAATAAAAATAATTTAAAAAAGATCATACAATGTATACCTATATCTGTATTTTTATAATCTCTATTTTTTAGTGTTTATATTGTACAAATTATATTATATTTTCTTTAAAAACTTGCGATAATAATAAAGTTTTAATAACAGTCAACGTAAACAAAGAATAAATTATCTTCGAGGTGGAGCCAACAATTTACTATTCAAATGCTATAAGCTAATTTTGGCGACTTTCCGGTTGAAGTAATATGCACATTTAGGTCTTACGAATGACTCGATCCGAAATGTTCCGACTTCGCGCTTGCCTTCGGATTCTCCGAGGCGACCTTGAATGAACGCAACGGAGGAGGTTAACATCGTGACGGATGCTGCGAGCGAGCGAGCGCACGACGTTGCTGGACCACCTTGTGCGTCGCCACGTTAACCTTTGAACCAACGGCCAACCGATGGGAATACGTGCCGACAACTTCTCGAACTTAAGCATATATGAGAGGTTTTACGGAACAAAGGATGTACATACGTACAGAGCATGCAGAGATCGCAAGAATAGTACCGTTGGATAGTTGGACCGGATTTTACTTTGCGGTAACTTCGCGCCGTAACAAGAGAAGATCTTCGATTAACGGACCAAGTCCAAACAAGTAAATCCTTGCTAGCTTCAAAATGCAGCCAACATAATAAAATTTAGGATACGTACAACAATAAAAATTATGACGTAATTCCAAAATTAATTTATTTTATGCAATTTTGATTTTTAATTTAAATTTTAATATATAATGGGGGGAAATTCACAGCCGGCATTGGTGTACAAAATTTCGGCAGTGGACTGAAAAAAGTAAGCAGTGGCCTATAATATTGACGGCATTGTCGTCAATGGTTGGGGAGTGGTAATAATGACATGTGGCAGTGGCAGTGCAGGAGGTATTGCATAGCATTGCTAAGGCAGTGTCCGAATTTTATCCGGCATTGACTCGGCAGTACGGCAGTGGACGCCCCCTACGTTTTTTTAGAAAATACATATATCCGAATACCTAATAGATAGCACTATGTTGACTACATCTTAAACAACGTTATATTTCCAAAATGTTTTTACGCTATCTTAAAGCAACAAAATAGCAACAAATTCTGGTATAAACGTTTATTCGATTTGAGCACTCTATATATTTTTTTTTTGCATGGGAGGCCAGCTTGACACAGATTCTAGCCCCACCACATACTAAAAAACTCATAGAGTGCTCAAATAAAAAAAAAAACAATACACCAAAATTTGTTGCTTTTTTGTTGCTTTAAGATAGCGTAAACAAGTTTTTGAAATATAAGGTTCTGTAAACAATGCCACTAATAAATACTGCATCTTCGACCGTTATCTACGACTTTGATGGCTAAAAACTAAGTAAAAAAACTTGTTGCTCAGCTCTTTTTGGTCTTAAAATATTCTATGGACCGTGCCCTATCAAAATATGCAACTTACGATTTTGTTGCTCGCC
>NW_020224103.1:193943-200896 GCF_003070985.1 Temnothorax curvispinosus
TACGATTTTGTTGCTCGCCCCTAACTGCAAATAAACAAATTATTTATTTCCGCGTCGGCCGTTATCTCGTTATCCACGACTGTGATGGCTAAAAACTAACAATAAGTAAAAGATTCTTTTACTTTATAGTTTTAAGACCAAAAAGAGCCGATCAACAGATTCCTTTACTTAGTTTTTAGCCATCAAAGTCGCAGATAACGGTCGACGCGGAGATAAATAATTTGTTTACTTGCAGTTAGGGGCGAGCAACAAAATCGTAAGTTGCATATTCTAATAGGGCACGGTCCATAGAATACTTTAAAACCAAAAAGAGCCAAGCAACAAATTCTTTTACTTAGTTTTTAGCCATCGAAGTTGTAGATAAAGGTCGAAGATGCAGTATTTATTAGTGGCATTGTTTATAGAACCTTATATTTTGAAAATTTGTTTACGCTATCTTAAAGCAACAAATTTTGGTGTATTGTTTTTTTAAATTTGAGCACTCTATATGTGTTTTTTAGTATGTGGTGGGGCTAGAATCTCTGTGTCAAGCTGACCCCTCACCATGCGAAAAAAAATATATAAAGTGCTCAAATCGAATAAATGTTTATACCAGAATTTGTTACTATTTTGTTGCTTTAAGATAGTGTAAAAATATTTTGGAAATATAATGTTGTTTAAGATGTAGTCAATATAGTGCTGTCTGTTAAGTATTCGGATATACTTACGTAGGGGAGACCGGGGCTAACTCGACACAATTTTTTTAAAGGCAATTTTCAACAATTAATTAAAATTTTCAAACAAATTTAATGGTACACATTTAAAGAGCGTTCCTTCAGGTACAAAATTGCTTAAGAAAATTTTGCTGTACGTCGCTTAGTTTTGCCCGAAAGCTCGATGAAAGAGTAGACCATTTTCGAGAGATCAAAAAAATTACTTTTCACTATCAAAAACGCTTATGTCGCGTTAAAAATTACACTATAACTCAGAATGTTACCAAATTCCGTTGATAATACTGGCACATAAAGACGCATTTACAATAGGAAAGGCAAGTTTCTACGATAGATTTAAATTGCCAAAAAGCCTAGTGTCAAGTTTGCCCCGGTGTCGAGTTAGCCCCGGTCTCCCCTACCGTATTTTCTAAAAAAACGTTATATTTCAAAAATGTTTTCACGCTATCTTGGAGCAACAAAAAAGCAACAAATTCTGGTGTATTTGTTTTTTGGATTTGAGCACTCTATATAGGTTTTTTATTATGACGACAAGCTGCCCCCCCCCCCATTTCGATCGCCGTTTCCTGCTAAACGGCTTGAGCAACAAAATCCGGACTAGAGCAACAGCACATAAATAGCACTAAATTTTTTAATAAGTGCGGATTTTTTTGCAATAGTGGGGGGGTTAACTTGATAGAGGTGGCATTGACGTATAATAATGGGCAGTACGCGACAGTGTTCATAATTGCATGGCATTGCCTTAATTTTATATTATTTATATATAGGATTGACGGCATTGTAGGTATTGACTAAGCATTGTCGGCAGTGTACGAAAATGTCGGCAGTGTTTTACAGCAATGCCAAAAATCGGCATTGGTGTACAAAATTTTGGGTTGTGAATTCCCCCCCATATATAATCAATGCAATGGCAATTTTAATTATAATATTTTATTTTTATTGTAATATTAGGGTCTAATTATTAATTCTAATTAATTCTAATATTAATCGTTGCTCATTAATTATTTTTTCAGAGACTGGACTTCGAAGGACTTTGCTTTATTGATAGCAGGAATCGAGTTTGTCGAAACTTCAATTTCGAGTTCTCTCGTTTCATCTCCGAGAAATTCCGAAAGATAATTCTAGTTCGGGAAGCTAAGGTACTTATTTCCTCACGTCGTCTCCGCTTCCTTTCCTTCTAGCCGCAAGTAAATCTGTCTTCGAAATATATAGGGTGCACAAATTTCAAGGATCCTAGAAACTTAATAATCGTAAAATACAACGACCCCAAGAGAAGTGCGGTTAAAACTCTGTCTTAAAGTACAATGCAGAGCGAATCGCAACATGTTCTAAGATTCGCAGTTTCTAAAACCTAAAACTATTTAAACGCGCCGGTATTCCGAGATTCTGCGAAATCCAAGTATCGTCGGAGCTCTCTAATGTCGAGTCCTAAATTAAAAACATGCACAACTGCGGTAAATTCAACAATACTGCAGTGTAAAGTAAGGACGGCAATTTAACGTTACCGAGCGAGAGAGTACGCGCGAGAGTCCATTAAACGTTCTAAGGAAGTAAATGCATGATCATAATGCAGGCGCGGCGGAATGCTCTCCAGATAAAGACGGGGGCTCTAAAAGCCAAAGGCGAATAAATTAAGAGGTCCTTTCAGAACTACCGGTTTTATCGAGTCACCCCGTGTGCACGCTCGTGAGTTCCCCGTGAGAACGGAACCATGGCGGGACCGGCGATGCATTGAAAAATTATGAACGCGGCTCTCTCGTAGCTTAGTTTATTGTTCTACGAAGTGTATCCCATTTTTTTTGCGGCCCAGACTGTGTTAAAAGAGCCGTACAAAGGAAACGTCGTGCTTGCGTTAACACCGCCGGATAAGAATCGCCGGAGAAAGGATTGCCCGATCTCCACCATTGAACTGAATTTCACGCGCTCATGAAAATGAATAGAACGAAAAAATGAAGACTTCTCGTTGCTTAAACTTAACGAAAAAATTAATTTCCATTATTTGAGTCTTATATTGATAAAAAACAATTTAAAGTAGCATGATGTGCATGAAAAATTGTATTAGCATTATGCTGGGCCATCATTACGCCATTATTTTATTGCAATGTAACGTTTATTATAAAATATGTCATTCAATTCACATTTATTACGTTTTAATGAACGCGCTGTACAGCTATATCATTATTGTTAATGCAGTGCAATACTTATTTCAGTGTGACAATTAATTTGCTGCAATACGACAAACGTTCGCTATTTAAATCGCGAGTATTGTATCCGTATATCCGTGACAATATCGAACGTTGCATAATTTTCAACCTCTCATTTCCAAGATCGGATACAATGCATCTCGCCGGTCCAGTAAGCGGAACCGCAGTCTCATGGGAGAGGAGAGGGTGATTAAAAAGAAGAGAACGAGCAAAAGAGGAGAGGCAAGGCTCGACGGGCCCAAAGAGTCTGCTCGCCGGTTCGCTTCCATTTCTTTTGCAGGGCCTCCCGTGACTGCGAGGCACCCAGGATCGTGAGAATCACCATCAGAGAGAGTCAAGCTTCGCCGAATATTCCGACTGTGAGCCAATGCCCCAGCTTCTTCCTCTCGTATTACTTACGTGTATATTTAGAGACTTGAAAATTTTGCCTTTCCCAGAATCCTAAGATCCTTAGGTCCTTTTGACTTTTGCAACTCTCTTTTTGCGCCCCTCGCACCTTGAAATTTTCACCCGAACCTAAACATTCTCGGATTTTAGGATCCTGCATTGCAGCTTTCGAATTTCGAAAATATCATGGAACTTTGAAAGCTCTTAGAATAATTGCCTTTATTCACATCTTTCTTGTTCTGAAAACTCGAATTTTAAGATTCCCGAGTTCTACGAATTCTGAAATCGCGTTTTCAATCCTTAACCCAGGATTTTTTTTATATAATTTTATGTTCGTACTTATACATAATTCCCTTCTTCTTGGATATCATTGAGCTCAGAAGTTCCTTAAAAAAACGACCATCTCCTTCTTAGACGCAAATCATTTCGAGCGACAGTTTGAAATGAGATTTACATATAAATTGAGTATTATCTTCAGAGTGTGGGAGAGGAATCATTGGAAACGGCTTTGCGCGCACGGATGGAGATCATTGATCCTCGATCATTCTTATGCGAGAATAAGAGGGTGGGGGACAGCTTGCAGAAAGGCTCGAATGGCATGGCGTATAGGAGAGGTGCTGTGCACCTGTCACGCGCTCACCCACGCCGCTCGCGGAATCGTAAATTCGCGCGATGCATTGTCTCCCCGTACGGGGAATGCGTTCTTCATTCAGCGAAATCGTCAAAGCGGCCCGATACGCGGCGTCTTCGATTACCGGGGGAGACAACGCCGCGGTACGTGACACCGTCATGCATACCTTCGAGTCGCGCCGAAGCATTCGTAAGCGTAATGGGAAATGTTGACGCCAAACTCGCTGCGAAGTGTATTTCGCGAGCGAGACTTTCATAAACACCGCGCGTTGCTTGGGCGACGCGAACGGCGAAGGGACTCAGGGGGGCTCCGGAGATTAATATATCGCGCATTTTTGCGTTAATATACATGTTGCGATAATGTAATATTGAATTACCAGGATTTTAACTTCACCACAGTTTAATATAAATGTCTCTCTTAAATACGATTATATTAATTTTATAATAATAATAATAGTAATAGCATATTATATTATAATTGATATGATATGTCATACACAATATAAAATTCCATACGATTTTAATTTTATCATTTTAATAACATTCTTCCTATTTCTATGTATTATTATTCCATTACTATTATACTATATACTATAATATAACAAAAGGCGTCTACAGAATTTCTGTAGATAGAATTTATATTTTGCAAGACCGACATTTAGCTTTCTACATTTTAACGCCCCGGCCGCTCGTGACTGGCCTATCAATCTGGGCTAACGATATATTTACGCAACGCCAACAGCACGTCGTGGAGGAGCTTTTATTAGCGGGGCCACGGCACACGCGACCTAGTCACGAAACGTGCGATTCGCGCGTGCCGCGCTTCACGTGCCTCTCGCGCGAGCCGCGTATATTCACGGGTTGGTACGACGCGGTATCATCGAAACGCGACGTCGTTATCAGACGGCGAGAGTGACGGACGCGATGCGCCCGGCGAAAAAGACGACCGCGGCGACTCCTCGGAAAAGTTTCCAACGCCTCGGACGAGCGCGGAATGCGAACGTCGCGAACGAAGGCCGCCACCGTGTAATCAAACTTTAGACGTTGCGGATAATACGACGGCGACGCGTGACGTACGAAGGGGCGCCGAAAAGAGAACGAAGCCCTGAAACACCTCCGCGCTCACGGAGATAACGATAATGGAAGAGAAACACTGGCGTTTATCTTTTTCCGGACGCGGTCTCCGGGCAAACTTCGAGGAGAACATTATGTATAAAAATAAGATGTGAGATAATTAGTGACAGTAATTATACTTGAAATTGCGCAATGTAATAACGCGATAGCGGAAAAAAATCTCCCGCATACCGCCGAGTGGCGATTATGGACTTCCGTCTCGCGCACCGCCGACCTTCCACACTCACGCATGTATGTAATGATTTTCAAGAATCATGCCCGATTGATGTTGCGCTTGCGTAAGCAACCTTCGCGACGACCGCGCAATTTTTCTTCGTGACTTCATTACGCGAGAATTTCAGATTCTCCCCTCTTGGGGATAGAACGGCGGCGGGAGTCGGATCTCACCGGATGACAATGTATACTTTTTTCATAAACTATTATATCTTATCCAGGCTGTAACACGTACTCTCGTAAGCCCAGCCGTATTATCTGTCTCATATTGTGGAAAGTTGCCCATCTTTGTTCTTCTCCTCGCTAAGATACTCTCTATATAACTATGTTACGAGGTGAGTCATGATATTCAAATAATGGGTCATATCTCGCTTTACGGCGAGCAATGGAAAAAAAAACTTGGACGGCTTAATGATGCGTAGCTTCCTACAACGTTACTTCCTCCACAGGTGTGACAATGTACCTGCAGAGCGTAATTGCGCGTTTCTCTTTTTTTTTTTGTTAACGTGAAAAAGATATATTTGCTTTTACACAAAAATCTAAATATGTATGCGTATAGTTTTTAGAATATAAAAATAAGTTATTTGCGAAATATTTGAATATCTTGCAAAATATTAAAATTTCCGTAATCCATTTCTAAAACAAAGATTTTGTCATAAATATATGTTATTTATATTTCAAATAATTTTCCTTAAAACTTTTCTGCATTTAATTTTCAAACTTCAAGTTATTCGAGAAAGAAATAAAAATTTCTATAGACAAATATATTTTTGTACAAAAATCTAAATATATTGTAATATGTATTTTTTAGAGAAAAATATATGGCAAGATATTTTTAAAAAGTGAATACTTTGCAAAATATTAAAAATTTCCGTTATCCATTTTTAAAACAAAGATTTTGTCATAAATAAGTATGTTATTTATATTTCAGTAATATAAATAATTTTCTCTTTTCTTTAATTTTCAAACTTCAAATTATAATTCCAGAAAGAAATAAAAAATAATCATGATTTTGTTAAATTTCTTTCTATTATAATTACAGCATTTAACAAATTAACCCTTAAGTTAAACATTACTCTTTTGTAGGTACTTATCAATTTCACAATAAATATAAATTCATCTTTTTGTAGATTATCAATTAATAAAATTATTTTTATATAATTATTTAAAAAACTAAAACAAATAGTTAAATCAGAGCTCGCATATCTCTAATTGAGTATTAATTAAAATATGTTTTTGTACGTTTGAATTGGAGAATTAACAAGGCATCGATCCCTTTTTCACGAGACCACCTAAATTTAAATTTCATGTCAATGTATTCAAACTGAATAATCTACCAACGAGTGGAAAATCGCAAAAATATTCGCTCACAGGCGGGCAGAATATTTTCCGTTTTTACATAAAATTTAACCGAATTTTGCGGTGTGCGACGAAGCGCTCAAACATGTGTGCGTCAGGGCCTTCCCTTTCTTCCTTTCCTCGCCCCCCTCGCCCCTCTGTCTCTATCTCACTACCGCTCGCATTCGGAAATCTTTGAGTCCTTGGATGTCCGGGTCCATTCACCTCAGCCGTGTCACGCGAGATTAAAGCGAGACCACCGCGACTCGGCTCTCGGCTCGGTTCGGCTCGGCTTGGCTTGGCTTGGCTTGGCTTGGCTTGGCTTGGCTTGGCTTGG
>NW_020224103.1:200906-210156 GCF_003070985.1 Temnothorax curvispinosus
GGCTTGGCTTGGCTTGGCTTGGCTTGGCTTGGCTTGGCTTGGCTTGGCTTGGCTTGGCTTGGCTTAGCCTGGCTTGGCCTGGCCTGGCGAGTCCAGGCGAGTCGAGATGAGGCGAAGGCGAAGGCGAAGGCAAGGCGAGGCAAACCGCGGACAGCGCTGCAGCGTTTTAAACCGCGGGAGGATCGTTTCGCCTTTATTGTTGCGCTCGCTCGCACTTTTATATCTGCTGCAAGAACGCCGCTTCCTCGACCACCGACAATGTCGGACGCGGCCCGTAGCAACCCTTTTTTCGACCAAGCCCGCTCGAACAATGGCGAGAGCGGTCAATGTGTTTAAAGACGCGACCGGCTTCATAAGAACAACCGGTTATCGTACAATTATTAAGTAATATTTGAATTCCTTAAATAACGGAGATAAAGAGATTAAGCGGTAAGTGGTGAGAAATAGATAAGAGATAGATAAGTGATAAGAAAGTGATAAAACTGCGTGCCACAAGTTTTTTAGAAGTATTAAAATATTCTAACGATAACAATAAATGAGTGATTTTGAATTATCTTCAAGCCTCCTGATTTAAGAAATGATAATTGAATGATATGAGATTATCTAGATTTTTCATCCAGATAAAGACTAATTTTGTAAACATAATAATTTGTTATACACTTAGTAATAAAAATAATAGCACGCCATATAAATGTTTATTCAATTGTACTTATTATTCCAACAGCCTTAAAAAGATTATAATCAACTTGCTAATCTTACACAAAACAAATTTTAAATTCTATCTTGCAAATTTAATTCTTCATTATTTAAATTAATGTCAGAAACGGAGTAGATAGATCATTTGGCGAGACGAGCGAATACGCATCGGAATAATTTTCGAATGAATGTTAATCAGACTTTGCCTCTGCGTATTACTTAAATCGCATAAATTTACGTCGACGACGTTTCGTGTTTTGTTGTCACGATAAAATCTCGCGAGCAGCGAAAAGCGTTGCGCAAGAGGGAGAGGAAAGGAGCGCGGAGCGCCACCATATTTCAACGCACCGGCGCGGCGCGCGGTACCCCCAACTTCCGTTATTTATTTCTGGGAATCTGCGGAATGATTAATCGAGCGCGCGGCAACAAACAGACCGATGTAACGAACTAACTCGCTCGCTCGCTAGCGATTTACAACTCTCGATATTACCATTTCCCAGTGAGCTCCTCGCAGACTCGTTATTGCGTTTTTCGCCTCCTCCCCTTTCCTCACCTGCCGTCCTGCGGCGACTTTCTCCATCTCTTTCTCTCCCTTTCTCTCTCTCCTCACGATTTTCTGAACGCCTCTCGTCGTACCGAACTTCGCCGCGAACTTCAATAAGTATATGGCGTATAAACACGACATCCGTACCTCTTCGGCGACTGAAGTTGCGGCTGAAAATTTACGAACCGGCCTCGTCTGCTCGCACACACATTTTCAAGAGCGAGCAACGTGTACTTTCGCGTCCAGAGAACGTCACGGAACCGTCAGACAGTACTAAATAATAATAATCTCTGAATTTTTTATTGTCAGTCACACGTATTTTTTTTCTACGCTTTACTTATATTTATTTCTACCAAAGTAGATTAACTTTAATCTTGGTTTAACTTACTTTTTATCTTTTTCTAGTTTGAAGAATTAGCATTGGAGAAATAAATAAAAGTAAAGCTCAGAAAAAATACATGTAACTAACAACAAAAAATTCAAAAATTATTAGATAGAAACGGACATTCGGTCCATTATTATTCTATGATTCTGTTTTTACGTTTAATCGCGATAAGTTTCTGGTCGATCGCCTTTGTATGGCAAATTAGTAGCTAGGTCAAGTACAACATACAATTCCATCATGTTTAAACTATAAGGATAGTCTTCGCTGCATCGACCTGCAGTGACTTGCTTGAGTGACTTCAAGGTTCATCGCTTCGACAACTTCTTCAAGCCGTAACATAAGAATGAAGCATGTAAAAATGTGTCCTACTATTATGCTCTTCATGAACGTGATTCTTCCAATATAATTGATCGTAATATTCTAATTTTATATTTTTTGCTACAGTTTATATATTTGTCATGAATTTTTTCCGCGTTACGTCTGTCGCAATAGTATACATTATCGAGAACTTCAATTATACGAATAATTAGACAAAATACTGTTAAATAATATAATATAAAATTATAAACTAAAACATATAAAAAATATAATATAAAATTATATAAATAAAAAAATAATATAAAGTTTAATATGAAAAGCAAACAAATAATTAAAATCCTTCTTTATACACATACAAGAAGAGGAAAAGAAAATGTGTGGTTTAATGCGATTTATTCATGTTGCAAATTTCACCATCGCTCACATATCCTAGCGTAATGAAAGGTTACTACTGAGGAGCAAGTTAAATTACACGCAAGAGATCGAAAACGTGCATCTCGTGCAACTTCGACGGGAGAGTCCAAACAAAACTGCCACTCGCGGTGTAATAACAGATTACCGATAACGAGTCCGCGCGCGAGCATGATGGACTTTCTCTTCCCGGATCTCCGACGCGAAAGAGGGACGAGGAGGAAGAGGAGGAGGAGGAGGGGGAGAAAGGGGGGGTGCAGAAACGCGAATGAGGAATTGCGCCGGGATTCCGTAGAATTCGTGTATTTACCGCCGCTTTCCCGTACCGAGCTGCGGAATTATGCATCCGCGCTTGACAACTTCGAGAAAGCGTGGGATTCCGTGCCACATAAACGCGAGCTCTCATCCTAATCTGCGGCTAAAATGCACGTACCGGGTGGTCTCGCGAAAGATCTTCACTGGACCGCAGATCGCGAAATCTCCTCGGCACGCTAACGTGAAATTGCGGTGTGACATACTGCAGCTCGACGTAAAATACTGCATATATATGAAGCACAAATGCGTACATAACATCACGTGTAAGTCAACACGCAAGATAATGGACCTATAATGTATCAAAAAGCAAAAAAAGGAGATAAAAGACGAATTGACATCTTTTACATTGAATATTGATTAATGACGACAAGATGAAGACTGTGGTCCACTTAACACTACGAATGTTTCGAAGCATTCTTCTTCTCCTTTCTTTCAATAAAGAAAGAAGAAGAACGCTTCAAAGCATTTGTAGTTTTAAATGGACTGCAGCCATAAATGATAAAAGTCGACAAATGGCTCACGTGTGATTTGCATGTGACGCGAGTTTCAGATTTTTTCGTTCTTCTCGATTTCTCTTTTCAGATCGCGTCGCCTACGGATCTGGCAGTTTCTATTGGAGCACCCTATATTAGGTAAACGCGCGAGTGCGCTAATGTCCACCGGTTCGTGTGTTGGGCGACGCGATTGTGGCGCGGGTGTTCATAAAGCCGCGAGCTATTAACCGTATAACACAATGGGGCGTGCGAAGCAAGCAAGTTGAACACCGAAATTCCTCCGTTACGCGCCGCGAACTCAAATAACACGAGAAAATCTACGCTCACGAACGCAATTGGAAGGCCATTATTAGACCGGTCGTCATTTGGGACGAACGCGGCCGACTCGGACTGCAAAACGCCGGAACGGCGCCCATAGAGCTTCGGTGCAATGTCCAATCGATGCGTATTGGAAATTTGAAAATCATATATGCGACGTGTAACTTCTAACACCCTATACAACCATACAATTTGTTAATTTCTTTGTATTTCTATCGTATTTCTATTATTATATTTTTTGCATATTTTTTGTGTCATATCATTTAATTGAAATTTTTTTTATCATTCTGCATCATAATCCAACTATTTTATACATTAATTTTAATTATTATATAAAATAGACAACAGAATAATATTTTGCAAAAGTAGCGAGAATACAGATTCGGTAAATTCCTGTTTTTTTTTTTTTCTAATATCATCTTCCTTCCGTTTATACCTACTCATATTTTTATTTCACACGTTTGTTTTTTATTCGTATCTTTACTTATTCAGTTTGTTCAATTCTATTCTTTACTCTTCTAACGCGAAGTTGATAATGGACACTTTCGTCAAATTTTCGCTCGAGAACGAACTTGTTTAATTTTCTTTTTACCAGTCGAGAACAACGAGTGGCCTGCAGTAAACCCCTCCTTCCATCCCCCTGTGGACTCACCGCAGTTTCTTGCTCGCGCTGACGATTGGCCGACAATGGGAAAAGTTAAGGCCGGTAACAGCGTAGTCGAAACTCCGAACGACGACGATTTCCGAACTTTCCAAACGTAATTCGAACTACGCCCTCGCAATAGCGCGCGCGCGCGCAAAATCGCGTTCTTATGAAACTGCTGTTACACCCGTGCCGTTAAGGACGAGGACAGAAATTCTCCGAGTGGATTAACCCTTTCTCGATACTCCCGTACCTACCATATATTCAATTCAAGTTTCGCAAATTTCGCAGGACAGTATTGACACTCGATTAACCACTGAATGCATGAATTTTCAATATAAATACTTAAATATAGATATATAAGAAATAATAATAATGATGATAATAATAATAATAATAATAATAATAATAATAATAATAATAATGTATAATACGATAAATAATGTTAATATGCGGAAAGTCTGTCAATAATTAACGACTAGAGAAATTTAAAAAAATCTTCAAGAAATTTTTGCGAAAACCATTTAAAGAAATAAGCGCGTAAACAAAAATTTTATATTTATGTATATTATTTAAATATTCGTTATTCATTAAATATGTATATAAAATGAGTATTCATTAATAAATAATAAACTTTTGATAACAAGCGCGATGCAAGATCGTTTTATACGTTATCAAGAGAGACTTGCCCGATCAAAAAGTGCCGCTTTCAGCAAAGGCTCTATTTTTCATGAAAGATTTTCTCGAGGCGCGGATAACGAACTTAAAGCCGCACCGTTTTCGCATAATTCAGTAGCTCGGGACACCAATTTCCCGCGGAACATATTGGGGAGTACACGGGACCGTTACGTTTACGTCTACATTAAAAGTTCACGGGGACAGATTTATGAGGCGACACCCTGTAATTACCAGTGGGCCAGTAATGACCGCGCCCCCGGTAAAAGTCAACCTATTTTTCAGAGCGCTTTACGCGCTAAAGGCGAGCTTCCTCGTCACTCATTAAACCCCTCTTCCCCGAAGATATCGACTCGACATTTCCGCGCCACTTCTATAAAGACCTTTTTCCCCGGCACCTAACGCGATCATTAATTAACTTGATAAAAGTTCTTGTTTTGATTTTCACTTTATAATCTCGGATCAATGCAGCTTTATTTAAATTTAAAAAAAGAAAACGCGCTGCTTTACCTGCAAGTGATTTTAATCAAGAACATAATTTTTATTTCAATTAAAACTAATGGTTTAAAAGATATTAATAAATGTCTCGCACGTTTCCTTAATTCTTTACCCTCCAAAAAAGAATCTAGAAGATTAATAATTCCTCCATTCGGAATTTTATCCGCTCCGCGGATAATGGACTCCCGGGGATTGCACAATATTTAATATAAGACACACATTCTTTGTGTCCAGAAAAAAAGCTCCGGTATATATGTTCCGGAAGAGAAACACGAGGAGGCACGGTCAAGAGGATTTTATTGTTCAAAGGAATAAAAAGACGAAGCAAGGATGAAAAGAATCGCGCGTGCGATTTTACGCGCTCCAGAAATGAGAGATACGTATAGACTGAATATTTTACATACCTATATACGAATGCAAATCATGACAAATCATGAATTATAGATGGGAAATCGAGGAATGTTACGTAAACGCGAAAGTATCTGTTTTCGTATGCTCGTGCGTCTTCGACGAACTCGACAACAACATATATTCACGTCTTAATCCTTAAAAAGTTTCCACGATCTCTTCGAGAGATTCGCCGAAGATAATAATCAGGTTCAGAAACTTCTTGCAATTTCCCGGAAGAAAACATATTTTTCGTACCTATATGTATCTACGAGGATCTCTTTTTGTAACGGATTACGCGAATCGTCTCGCGGAGTCAAACTCGAGAATCCGGATATTAAGGCAACGTGTGCCAAAGCTTGTTGAGAAATCGAGGAGAAAGGGGGTACAACCGAGCTCATTATGGAGCTCGTCCAAGTTATACAGTGAAGCGATCTGAGCGGATTATGTTCGCGAAGTAGTTCGGTCGAGAGTACGGACTCAGCGAGGAGACGGAAATTAATATTCGATCAAGCGTGATAGAAGATGATTTCTCGCCTCGTTCGAGTGTTTTAACAATGAAAGGCAAAAAGAGAGAGAAGAAACATATTCCATTACGACGCGAAATGAATCGAGAAATTATAACAGAATTAAAGTATAATAGAAATTAATCATGCATAATAATAGTAACAATGATAAAAGTAAAAGTAAAATAACGTAATAATAAAAAATATTAGACATATAAAAATATATAAAAAAAATTGTTACAATTAATAAAATATTAATTGTACATCAAGTTCAATACCTCTTGATATAAAAATCATATTTTTCTTCTCTCTAAATATTTATATATGCATACACAAGTATTATTAATATTCATGAGTCTCTTTCTGGGTGATGGTTTTAATTTAGATCGTTCGGATTAAAGTTGAAGACATAAAAAAATTAATCGCCCGAAAAAAACTGCGGTTTATCGACCGCGACAAATCGTCGGACCGCATACATATTTTCACGAGATTGGTTTTGATGGGATTTCTATGCCTGATACATTCCGCGCACTTAGTGAATAAAATTAATCTTTGATAATCCCGGTTTTGACATTTCACTGGCAGATACGACGGCTTTTAGCGGCGGAATATTGAAACCCCCAGTATATACTCGTTCCATCTTCATTCGGCGGTTCATCGTTCGCCGGATTTGTCACTCGTTGTCAGCTGTTCAGCCGCGAGTTTCGGACCGAGTGATTTTTGTTCGGCGGAAGTTCGATCCGAACATCCTCAAATCCCCGTATATTGCTGGATTTTAACCGAGAAAGTGCTCGTATAAAAATTCGATTAATTTTGATACGCGTATCCCTATTATTCAGATAAAAAAAAATGCATGAAAACGTACATATATGCGTAATTAATTAAATATATAGGCGTGAGAAATAATCATGCTTTAATAAATTTTTACATTAACTCCTTGAATTACGTCATCTTGAACAGTATGTACAACTGTACTGTTCCTCTTTCTCTCTATTATACATATTATCAATAAGCAAAATATACGCAAACAATCGCATAATAAAACAATTACTGCGAAAGAATTAATAGATACAATTCGATGCGTGCTGCAGTATTTGGAAAACCTGTAGAGTGACTATTGTTCTATGTAGCACATGCAAACTGAACTAATAATTTATATCCTGCGTATGCTAGGGGGGCTTTGAGTTTGTAAAGCCCACTATCGGAAGGATCTATTGTCCCCCAATATGAAATTGTTTTAATTGCGCGCAGCCTCGCTGCCTCATATTATATAGTTATTCCGAGTACAAGAGCGGAAGGGAGGCTGCCCCTCGGAGAACATTGCCGTTCATTTGTACCTTTTACTACCTTTTACTCCGACCGGACGAACAACGGGTTTATTCAGAATACACGGATGTGTGCACGTTCACGTAGCCTCTACGTTTACACGGAAAAACGTCCTTATATATATTCAAAGAGGATTTAGAAAAGTAATTAAAAAAAAAAAGATTAAAGAAAGAACCTAAATTCTAAGTAGAACTTGAAATTCAAGATGCATTCCAATTTATGCGCTTCAGACTTTCCAGGGTTTCCAGATCAACGAATCTTTGGGATCGAATGTTTTCGAAATAAAATTTCGCGCGACGAGATAAGCGCGATCGACTCCTCGCGCTACGTAAATTTATCGCATATACATAAGGGAACAGCTTCGACCAGGATTCTCGCACATCCTCTTACCCTCCTCTTCCCGCCACCCCCGCTTTCTCCATCCACCTTGTCGTGTGCACCTGCGTTTCTGCATACATGTGCATTTCCCCGTAAACGATAATGTTCCTGGAACGAGCGACATTTCACACATATATGCATGTACGCCGCATCGTATCTTCCTTGCCTCCTCCCTCTGCCCCCTGCACCCCCGTTCTTTCCCCTCCGGTTATTCCCCTTCCTATTAACCCGGCCTGGCTGATCATAATCACTCTCCGAGATCTTTTGCAAATTTCTCGCTGAATAAAACGAGGCGATTCACTTTAACTCATTAATATTTAACTCGGGCATTATGCTAATGCGTTAACTTTGTCATTGCGCTCATACCGGGTGCCGTCGAAGTCGCGTGACTTCAAAGCTTCAAAGGGGTATATCGCGGATGCATAGCGGCAGGCGTGACACCGGCGTGCACGTTAATTATTTAATCACGTATAACCTTCCCTTTGCGACGTCGCAAATTGACCTCGTCGAGATTATATCGTACCGCTTTATACGGTTTCAATGAGTAATACCGCCGACCGCGGCACCAATCGAAACACCCGGTGCACGCTCAGACCGAGGGACCGACGCAGGTGGCGGTAGGAGGAAGTAGGAACGCATTATCAGCTTCTCGGAAGGCAGTTTTACCTGAGCGTTACGCCATTCGCTCGCGTGCGGCTACATGCCGGTCACGGTTGCCAGAATTCGCACAATAGAGCGCGGCGAGTAAAGAGCGTCGTTAAAACATTTGGGACAAGAAACGTAAGGCGTCGATACGGTTAGATAGGAAGCGAGCGAGCTTAGGTTAGGTTGCGGACTTCTCGGAAAGTTGAATTGTCCTGAAAATAAATTAACTTGAAGAATAGCATTGTGTTCTAGTCCAGAATACAAATAGCCACTCGAGAAAAAGAAGAAGAAGAAGAGAACTCGTTGTAACAAGCAAAAATTAATAATGAAAACATTTGCGTGACACACAAATCGAGCATCTATTAAGATCTCTTCTAAAAAAAAATAAAAGATCTACAAAAATTAACCCTATTCGCTCCAACCATGCCTTTCGTGTCCCACGAATTTCTAACAGTCGTTTGTTCCGGAAAACAAATGATCGTGGGAGAATCCCCTCCACGCCGGAAAAAAGTTATTGTGGCAGGGAACCTCAGGTAAAAATTTCAAAGTCTTAGCTCATTTACTCTCGAAACGGGGAACAATCAAAATCTCGGTAGGACACGAAAGTGCATGGTTGGAGGATTACGTCAGTGTTGTGTGAAAGGTAAATGAGCATTTTTTTCGATAAAAATGTATTTTTGTGTATAATTTAACCGTATTTAAAATATTTTT
>NW_020224103.1:210256-214992 GCF_003070985.1 Temnothorax curvispinosus
TTTGTATCCCCTTTTCTGCTTAAAAATTAAGTTCTCTGACTAACTTTTTATTTTTATTTCTGCGGCACTATAAAATTGCCAAGTCTTCGATTTAGGATTACGATGATTGAGAGAGAATTAAAGTCAGGGTTGCGTTCAATCGTTAAAGCTCGAGATCGTTAAATTCTTAAATCCTTAAATCTGAGAAACTTTCGCCTTCCGAATTCTGCGACTTCGGAAGAGCATCTGCGCTGCAAAAGTTTCCTGAACGTCATAAATCTTCACGCGGAAATTAAATTGCGTTCTTTCAAACGATAAAAGCACACGCCGCACCAACCGCGGATGCGCCATTAATTTTCCGATCAATAATACGGAACATATGCACTCCGCACATATGTGCGAGTACACGCGCTTTCACAGCCGCATCTTTACAAACGGCGTTTCAATCGGCGAGATTTGCGTATGCGGCGTAGCGCGGCGAGAAAAGAAACAGTTGCATTGTGCGATTCCTAGAATACGATTTCACCCGCGAGACGACTGAAAGTTTCGCGGCAACTCGATAAAGTTACCGCGCAAAGTTGAGCGGAACTCGCGCGACGTGAAAGGGGATAATTTCCCTTCGTCTTTTCGACGTTGAAGACGCATTTAGAAGGGAAAAGCATCCGAATATCGCACCTCCTTTTCGTGGAAGCTACACGCGTGGAATTCTGATAAAAGAAAATTCCCCGAGTGATTTTATACCGAGAAACCTGCTTCCTTTCACTCTATTAAAAGAAAACTTTCTTTCTCTTTCTCACTCGTGTAGAATTAATTTAAAATTAAGTTTTAAATAACTCCCTTAAAACAAAAATGTTTTCTTATAAATTCTTTTTATCATCTTGATTGTCGCTTTATCGTGATTTTAAAAATAAATAATCACTTTTAAATCGTGTTATTTCCAAGTTTTTATGAAAAAAGCTTTTATTCTTTGAGAAAGTTCTCCCTCCTCTTAAAAAAAAATATATATACACACATGACAAAAATAACGTAAGAATATGATTTATTAAATAAGTAATATATAAAAGTAATACATAATAAACGAGATAACAATTTCATAGTTTAGAATATAAAATGCTCTAATAATTCAATTTTACAATAGTTCTGTCGATGGAAAAGTCGTCTCGGAATCCAGATCTATCATTATATGTATGTACAAGTTTCCCGGAAGTCACCCTATAATCAGAACATTTGCTGTCTCACCTAGGTCATTGCCCACGACTGCCATCAATTATTAACAATAACGAGCGAGCTATAAGACAACTATATAAGCGATACCCGGAAAATAACCGTGCAACCGTGCAAACATGCACATAGGCAAACAAACGGGAACAAAGATACACACGCACACAAGACAACAACATGAAGTTACACGATTCCGGAAAACGTTTTTGCGCCATCCCTAATTCCGATTAGCGAATCGTATTTACGTTGTGCACCTGCAGCTATCACGACTGCATGGCACAATGAAAACTTGACGCTCCATCGCGTGCATTAAAAGAATTACCAATCGTGTTTCGCGCAAAAGCGAAAGTTTCGCGATTAAACGAAGCTGCACTCTCTGCGAACGGAACAAAGTTTCTCTCAGATTCTGCGAAACGAAACAATGAAAGCGAACATTTATGCAGCGCAAAACTGACGATTCGCTTCTGCGATTCGCGAAATTTAATGGCGAAAGATTGTTACACGCGCGAGAAAATCACCGTTCGGCTCACTTCGATTGCGAAAGAGTCGAACGAGAGAAAATTAATTGCACCATGTACAAATTATTATATTTATTACACCGCGTCGGGGGGTAATATACATATAATATTTAACTTCCGGCGAAAGAGAAAATCTCGACTGTAAAAAATTATTGCTGGCATCGTTATTGTTGCGAAACATCTTTTAATTAGGCACAATTAAGTGAGAAGATCGGACGGAAGAAACGATAAATGTTCATCATGGAATATAAAAATTTAACGGTTATAAAATTTTAATAAAGGCGGAATATCCGACGGCGAAACAATCGACGGCGTAATTTATGGAATTCGTAAATCCTCTTCTTCCCCCTTTCTTCACACGCATTCGCGTCGCGTTTACACGACTCGCGATGAACTCGATGTCATCCCTAAAGGCCTATCTACATAAGACGCAGAACGCGAGTCGCAAGACACACGCAGTCTACATGTCAATCTAACAAAGAGGTTAGATTGACATGTAGACTGTGGGAGCTTTCCAGCAAGCGACACAAGTCGACACAGGTATTGTTTTGTCTTTGTTACTCATTGCCAAAAAAGAAAGATAGAACGACGTTTGTGTCGGCTTGTGTCACTTGCTGGAAAGCTCCCTGTGTGTGTGCTTGCGACTCGCGTTCTGCGTCTTATGTAGATAGGCCTTAACAGAAATAGAAATGAGTGAACCAATACGCCTCCGGCGGACAAGTCGCCGCGCTTCTTTATACGTTTTCCTTCGCTAATTAGTAAGCCATGACGCATTCTGTCAAGTTCTTCGCTTCTTCGCGGTAACGGTAAATCCGGCATCATCGACCGCGAACGTGGAAATAACGACGGCATCGATTATCTCGCACCTATAACCCTGTCAGGATTTCTCTTGTCTCGCGGATCCTTGGATCCTTTCCATTAACAATTTTCTCAATTGGACAATTTTCATTTATTTTAACATTTCGCGCGCTACGCGCGCAAGTTCTCGCTTCCTTCTGAAATCCCATAAATCCCACATATCATTTAACCACTTTTTTTTTCTCTAGCTCCTACCGCTTTTCTCCGAGCGGCCGGTGTTTCCCCGCATTTCTGGAAAGCAGTAACTTTGCCACCGCGGAACATTTGCGGCCGAGATTTACAAGAATAGCGCGGCTCGATCGCGCGGCGATACGTATATCTCGGAAACGCAATTTCCGACCCCGCGGCAAAATATACTTTACATGCCGCTACTCGCACCGCAACCCTTTCTCCAAATCTCTGACCTATGAAAGTTTCACGTAGCCGTTCGTTCGAAACATCTCTCTTCTTCCTTTCTCCCCCCCCCCTCTCTCTCTCTCTCTCTCTCGCTCTCACTCTCTCTCATAGGATATATACGATTTCCATTGGCGGATGATATCGCGATATGATAACGAGCCCGTTTACGCGAGCTTCAAAACGTCCGTCCGCCGGAAACATCGAGATGGGATCCGGTTTTAGCGACGGCGTAAACGGGACGATACACCGTTTCGTATTCATGTTTGTACGCCCGTGTACGACGTTATTTTCCACCGGAATTCGATCGCGGATAATCACGGTGATTCTATCACATGAGGTGATTAATTCTCGATGTCGATTCAGCTTACTAATTCCACCAAATCATCATTTTACCGAAGAAGAATTATCGGATTACGACTTTCCACGTATTATTATTTATAAATTTTTTTTGCACTTTTTATACACTTATCCTCTATATGTTTACAAAACGGAGAAATCCGAAATATACTAAAAAAAATTATAACTCGATAACGCACCAAAAGTTCGACGATTTAAATGTCCGAGAATGCTGTCATTCGCGTCGATTGGATTTTAATTTCGCGGAAGATCGCATGTCGCTTTTAGCTGCGTTTTCGCATTTTCGCGGTGTCAAACTAGAAATCCACGGTTTGCGGAAAATACTTCATTTTCCCATTCAATGCATCCGTGATCTCTCTGAGAAAGATGAGAGAGGGAGAGAGAGAGAAACGGGGAGACGCGGGAAACGCGTTGACAGACGTCGTCGGCCGCGAGCTCAACGCACACACATCTCTCGTCGGGATTCTCGTCGAAATGTCAAAAGATTCTCTTGCGGCTTTCGCCACTCCCCAACCCCCGTTCTCCGTAACTCCTCTGTCATCCTGTCCTTCATTTCCTCCTTGTTCCCCGCATTTCCCAATTTTCAACATTCTCTCCTACCCCCCTTCCTTGTCACATACAGAGTGTCCTATTTGCCTCGACGAACTAGATTTCGTTGTCGAATTAAAGACGGAAATTAAATTGCTATTTTGATCTGATTGCTCATAAAAAAAATTATTACGTCAAACGAATATCAGAGCGAATCTAATAATTTGAAATAATCTTTTTCTAAGAATCTAAAATTATGTTCTTAAATCGCGCTTTTTCTGTAATTATCCTTCTTCTTTCCCCGCCACAAACGCTAAATACTGATTTAATTTTGGACGCAGAAACCAAACGTAAAAACAAATGTAAGCGAACGCGACTGAAAAGCTCTTCCAAACTATTGACACTATTGGCAAACATCTCTCGGAAGTTCCAAATCGCTGATCGACACGAAGTTACGACACAAATTCGCTGACCGAGAACGAAACTGCTAAGCCGCTGCTGCTCTTCCTATCCGTTCGTCGAACAGGACTTTGACGCACTTTTCTCCGTAACGAAATCGCGATTACGCTCTCTCAAGCTCGAAGATAAAACAGTCTTCCGCGAAAGCTCCGTGAGTAACGCAAACCACATTTTTCGCAAACTATTTATACGCCTAGGTGGATTATATAAGAGCTTCGTAGACATAAAGCAGTGTCTAAATAAACTATTACACAATTAACTAATATTCACAGTAATTAAAGCAAAAAATTAAGTCACGATATGAACCTAACTCTTTAAGAAGTTAAGAATATAATTAGAACCTCGATTTATAAAACAAAATTTAAAAAACTAAATTTTTCTAATATTTATTTAATCAGACCATAACATTAAAAGAGAAAG
>NW_020224104.1:0-1802 GCF_003070985.1 Temnothorax curvispinosus
CAAATAATTCTGCTTTACAAAGTATTGTTGCTAGTTCCAATCATACGCGTTCAAGAGTGGCTGCAAATATTCGAAATAAATTTACAGATTATTTCAATGAAGAAGGCGCCGTCCCATGGCAATTTGTACAAATTTATCAGTAAGAAATGACTCGAAAAGCAGTAGAATTTGAAAATTTATTTTTTATGTATTTGAAAAATTAATAAATGTATGTTTTTGATCAATTAACACCTAAATATATTGGGTGTACAACTTAGTTCGGTCCGTTTTCAAAAGATGGCTCTAGGTGCTATCAATGGTTGACGGTGACAGCTGATTTGTGCTGTATCGTGAAGTGTCAACATTTGTCAACCAAATATTGTTAACAAGCCTTTGAGTTTTGCATAACAAGTTTAATTTTTACTGCGTTGAAAATGTCGAGTTTCGTTCCAAATAAGCACCATTTGCGGGAAGTTTTGATTTTCTGTTTCAATTGGAAGAAAAGTGCAGCTGAAGCGCATCGAATGCTTGTGGAAGTGTATGGTGAATCTGCACCATCGGATAAAAATCTTGCAGAGAATGGTTTCGACGATTTAAAAGTGGTAATTTTAATGTTGAAGACAAAGAGCGTTCGGGTCAACTGAAAAAGTTTGAAGATGAAGAATTAAAAACATTACTCGATCAAGATTCGTGTCAAACGCAAGAAGAGCTCGCTAAAGCATTGGAAGTTACTCAACAAGCTCTTTCGAAACGACTCAAAGCCGCGGGATACATCCAAAAGCAAGGAAATTGGGTCCCATACGAATTAAAACCGAGAGATATCGAACGACGATTTTGCATATCCGAAATGTTGCTTGAACGGTACAAAAAGAAGTCTTTTCTGCATCGATTCATTACCGGGGACGAGAAATGGATTCACTACGACAACTCGAAACGCAAAAAATCGTATGTAAAGCCCGGCCAACCGGAAACATCAACGCCGAAGCCGAATATCCATGATGCCAAGGTAATGCTTTGTATTTGGTGGGATCAGAAGGGTGTGATCCACTATGAGCTGCTAAAACCTGGTCGAACCATCACGGGAGACTTCTACAGGCAACAATTGATCCGTTTAAAGCGAGCTATAGCCGAAAAACGTCCAGAATATACAACCAGACACGAATCCATAATCTTTCACCATGACAACGCTCGGCCTCATGTTGCTGTTCCGGTTAAAAACTATTTGGAAAATATCGGATGGGAAGTTCTGTCTCACCCGCCTTATAGCCCAGACCTTGCCCCTTCCGACTACCATTTGTTTCGATCGATGCAGAACGTTTTGACTAGAATACGCTTCACTTCAGAACAAGGTATCAAAAATTGGCTCGATTCATTCTTGGCTTCAAAAGATGAACGCTTCTTCCGCGACGGAATCCATCAATTGCCAAAAAGATGGGAAAAAGTAGTGGCTAGCGATGGCCACTATTTTGAATAAGGTATTAATTCACTTTATCGTTCAAATAAATGCGTTTTTCAAGCAAAAAAACGGACCGAATTAAGTTGTACACCCAATATTATGAAGTTGGTATTTATGCAAAAAAGTGGCTTCCTCACCGATTTGGCTGAAACTTATCAATATTGAAAATTAATAGAGGTATAAAGTTCGAATTGGCCTAACTGGCCAAGTTTTATTGCTCAAAACAACGCTACGTTTCGACCGTAGATTCCGGTCCTTATCAAGCGTATGTACTCACAAATATTGATTGGTCAGACATAATGTCCAAACTATGTCGAATCTTTGTGAGTACATACGCTTGATAAGGACCGGAATCTACGGTCGAAAC
>NW_020224105.1:0-1600 GCF_003070985.1 Temnothorax curvispinosus
GCATCGACCGCCGCAAGGATTCTGACCAAACGATCGAATCTCGCTTCGATGCACCGATCGAGATCGAACATACGATGCAGCGTCGATTCGGTCATCATCAAGCGTACGTTTACAGATTCGAGACGTATGAGTTTGACGTTTTTAACTGTACAAACTCTCACCGTTAGCGGTCCAACGTTTATAAAACTGTGGACATCTTTGTAGTCGTTGCAAAAGAAATTCTGAATATTTTGTCGTTGCTTGTAGACTGCCTTCCACGTTTCGAGAGACAACAGCAGTTCCTTTCCTCGATGATCTCCAACGACGATCTCCACATAGCTCGGTGGGCCCACGTTGATGCCAATTTCGAGGAATTTGTATCCCGTAGCTGTCAGAGCGTATCGTCTGCCGAGTATACGAAACGCGCGACGGTCCCCCGAAATGCTGGATAAAAGAAATGAAATTAGTTTTTTTATTTTCATAAGTATTACAATTTGTAAGGATATAAAAACTGGGGGAGACTCTATATGTTTTTTATCCCAAAAGAAACTTACTTATCATATCTGGCCTCATACGTTTCAGTTTCAACGTCGTGAATCGGCACGTATAATTCACGGCTATCACGCGTTTTGCACCGTTGCTGCTGCTGCTGCTGCTGTTGCATCCTTCAAAGGAGAACATTTTTTTGCTCTCTAGGCTCTGAAAAGTTGTCTGTCAGTACAAGCGATCGCGACAAGACTGCTCATATGAAATTACTCGAGTATACGCGACAATTCCAAAAAGTAATGATGTGGTGGTGGGGGAAAGGGGGAGCGGGAGGGGGAATTAATATTTATAGAACTGCGCAGTAGATTTTTTAGGAGAGAGGGAAGTAAAGCTTACTTTAACGGTGATGATGGGGGAGGGGAGGAGGAGTAAGAAATAAAACATTTTATATAAAAAGTTATATATAATTTATTTATTAAAAAAAAGATCGCAAATCTTTATGGCGTCGCGCGCGACCACCAATTAAATAGTTTTATTACATTTTGTAACGCGCAATTCTTTTCATGTTTTCCACATCGCATAATATTGGTGTCATCTAGTTTATTCAGAGATTCAATATCTTTGTAATGCGCGTCCAGAGTCTCGACGATTAGGTTTTTTCGCGCATAATTCTCCAGCAGATCCACCAGCCATTCTCGTTTCTGGCATCCCTTGACGTACACGATAGTCGGCATCTCGTCGTCATCGTCTTCTTCTTCTTCTTCTTCCATACCAAGCACGGCCGACGTAATCAGACGTTTCACCATGCTGTACGGCACGTTTCCGTCTTCCCATCGTAATCCATGGTGATTGCGAATAACCAGGTAGCGCACGATTTGTCCGATTTTGAGGAGATTCCACGGCATGGGGTACGTAAAGATGTGATGCGTCAGAACGCAGCCTTTTCTCAACACCGCCACCTCCTTCACGACAAATTTCATTTCGACGAGGAATCCTTGCAGGTCCACGAACGTTGGTACGGACATGACGAGATTTCTTTATCTCTCTATCTCCCTCGTCGATGCGTCAATCGAGAGGAATGACGCGCAACTCTGCAAACCGTCTCGCGACACTCTGATTTATACTTCCCCCTCCC
>NW_020224106.1:0-5282 GCF_003070985.1 Temnothorax curvispinosus
GACACCGATGTTTTTCGCAAGACCTTTGGACAGCACACCTTCCATACCCTTCCAAGTATCGAGGTAATCTATGTTGCTCAATGCTTTGGAACCGTCAGGATTTCTAGGGAAAAGTTCTCCGCCCTCTTTGATTCCGAATGGCCAGTGAATTAAATAGAGATCTACGTAATCGAGACCGAGATCGGCTAGCGTTTCTTTGATGGATGGTTCAACCAGATTACGGCTATGAAAGGAATTCCATAGCTTGCTTGTAATAAACAGATTTTCTCTCTTCACGACACCCTCCGCTATTTTCGCCTGGATAGCGGCACCAACTTCCTTCTCGTTGCCATAAGCTTTAGCGCAGTCGATATGTCTGTAGCCGATATCAATGGCATCTTTTACAGCTTGTGTAACTTCTCCTGGTGTAGACTGAAATAAAAACGAATTAAATTAATATCTCTGACCATTTTTCTCAAGGGTCTCTCTTTCTCAAGAAAGATCTAGCGTGCAGGTCTAATCGCAAAAGTGCTAATATTTAATGTTATCTATGTATATTACGTTTCTCAAAAACAAACAGATAATAAAATTCTAATTATAAAATAAAAGAAGTTAAAATGTAAGCCCGGAAATTATTTCCTAGATTTCACAAATAATTTTAGGATTAAACATTATATTAAATTATGTGAAACATTACATAAAAACGTTCACGACAAACATTTTTCGCTAAAAAAGAGAACTTTGAAAAAAAAGTGCGTTTATTGAAGCAAATAAAAAATGGAAAATGTGGGCAAAGACTAAAGTGCATATATATATATATAATCAAACAACAAATAAAATGTATTGTAAAATAAAATACATGTCAAGAGCATTTATTAAATAGGTTTCTTTCTTCACTTTAAATATAATTTTTTCTCTCTTTGCCTTATTTAAAGTTCTCTCTTCTTTGAATTTTTGTATACTATGTACGGCACTGCCTGAAGTAATTAGCATAATTGCCTAACATTGCGCGTCTCAGCTCTATTATCTCCGCCATTTGATCTTCAGATGGTAAATATGCAGTATAGCGCCAACCTCTCCAATTTTGTCGAAACTTTTTTATTTTAATTGTGTATTTTGGGTCGAAAAAAGAATTCTGATAAGAAAAATTGTCGCTCATGTTCCGTTTGTTTATAATTAATATTCGTAATATTTCGATGTCGGTAAGTATAATAAGGAATTGACAATTTATGTATATATTTTTACTTTTTTATTAATACGCATGCGCAATAATCTTGCGCGCCTTGAGAATTTCCATCCACAAGGCGCACTTTGTTTGAAAGAATACAACATAATACATTTATATATTATGATTTGAAGTATTCTCTGCTTCAATCAAAAGCACAAATTGTTAACTGCTTTAATCACTTAAATTAAATCAAATAATAGCACAAAAACGCGAGAAAAACAAATATATCTAGTTTAAACTAAGGAAAAACTTGCCTTCCATGTGCCCAGACCCAAGATCGGCACTTCGTTGCCGTTGTAAAACTTCACTTTCGGTGCGCTGAGGACCATTTTTATGTGTCACTGGGACGTCGATAATTAAGGAAAAAAATACGCGTTCGAGAAAGTCTACACGATTGCTACGTGGAAACTATAGTCTGACGTCTGGATCAGCGATGCAAATGCTGGCACTGCTGCACACTGCTGTTGACAGTTTTGCTCCGACCCGTTCCTTTTATAAACGTTCCCACCTAGGAGGGTGGGATTCTCAACGGCAACAATACTACGACGTTTATGAGAGCGTTACTTCTGTAGGCGATGTATTATTCCTACGCGCTCAAGGATAGGCTCGTGCATGGTGCAAAGTCGATACTCGAATATATCGCGGTTATTGTTGCCTCTTTTTTCGCGATGCCGATTGGTGGTCTCGATTGCCGTCGCGCCGTGGGTTGCTTCATCGAAAAATTTCAGATAAGTTTCAAATAAGTTCTATAATATAATGTTTTTATTATAATTTTTTATATAATTTTTAATATTTTATTACAATATTTTACATAAGATACTTTGTGTTATCTTTTTATTTCAGTTATTAACGGTTTTCATGAATGTTGCTAACGATATATATGTTTTGTGTACAAATGTTTTGTGCACACAACGATAGTGAGTAGGTTACTAATTGTATAAAGTTATATAAAGATACGTATATAAAGAAAGAGAAATATTTAATATATGCATGGCCGACAATCTTGAAATCTGAGATGACGTTTGAGAATATTGAAAAGAGACGACAGCATATTATATACATGTTGGATATTTATTACTTCCACCATGATTATATACGTACGTATGCGCTCAGTGTAGACAGTGCGTTCAGTGCGCAAATTGAAAAAAAAATCAAAAAAGATAGAGAGAAAGAAAGAAAAGAAGACAGAGAGAAAAAGTGAGAGATAAAAGAGAGAGGTAAGCCTTAAAATAATAATTAAACTTATATTGGGCGTAACTCGTTTACGATGAAGATATGATGATAGCGTATTCGTTCGTAATTTTGTTATTCTTCGTGATTAAATATTGCAAATTTAAGTTAAAGATAAACAAGAGAAAAAGAAGGAGACAGAGAAAAAAGAGAAAAAGGGGGAGAGGGAAAGAGAGAGAGAGAATGAAAGGAAGAGGTAAGCCTTAAAATAATAATTAAACTTATGTTATGCGTAACTCGTCTACGATAAAGATCGATGATAGCGTGTTCGTTCGTAATTTTGTTATTGTTCGTGATTAAATATTGCAAATTTAAGTTAAAGATGAACAAGAGAAAAAGAAGGAGATAGAAAAAGAAAGAGAGAAAAGGAGAAAAAGAGAAAGAGAAAGAGAGGCAAATAAGCTTAAAATAATAATTAAATTTATATTGTGCGTATAACTCGTCTATGATGAAGATGATGATGGCGTGTTTGTTTGTAATACTTTTAATTCTTTGCAATTGGATATTGCAAAATTAAAGATGATGAACAAGAGGAAAAGAAAAAGACAGAAAAAGAAAGAGAAAAAAAAGAGAAAAAAGGGAGAGAGAGAAAGAGAGGCAGGTAAGCTTTAAAATAATAATCGCGACGTAAGCTGCAGGAACGGCGATTTTTATTTTCACCGTAACGCGAAACGCACTTGCAAAATAAAATCGCGATATTTATTTTTTTCTTCTTTTGCCGTTATAAACATGTCAATAACGACGATAACGTTGACTCTTATCTAACGACTATGATTATGTCGCGATCGAACATCTTCTGAGTCATCGAGAAGCGTTCGAACGTGGAATTTTACCGCATAAGATATGGGCCAGTGTACCAGAGGTACAGGTCCACGTAGTCGAGACCAAAGTTTTCCACGGATCTTCGGCAAGCCGGCACCACGTTTTCTCGTTTATGGAACGTGTTCCACAACTGACTATGATAGATTTTTTTAATTCTGTCGGGTTTCAGACGATGGGACAACCCGAATGTAACTTGGTAGTGATGAACAGATCCTCCCTCTTCACGACCCCTTTCGCGATCTTCTCGCGTAATATTATATACTTTGCCGATTTCCTTTTCAGTCTGATATATGTAAGCGCAATCAAAATGTCGATATTCAGCGTCAACAGCGTCATGTACTGCTTCCTCAACAACCTTCGGATCATCCTAAAACGAGATTAAATTAAGTAAACAGAATAAATCACCTTTACTTTGCCAGTCAAATAATAAACAACAAAATGGAAATATTAATCGACTCTACTGGCCATTATAATCGCCAAGACGACCACGATTTGATTCGATTATCGTCATGTAATCTTTGATACTTATATATAAACATCTCATTTAAATAATCAAATTTATTGCGAAAAATATTACCTCAGTCAGAGTTCGAACCTGGAATCTCCCTCATTCCATGGTGGGTGTCGTACCAATTCGACCACTGAGGCATGTGGTAATATTTATTCGAGATCATCGAAGTAATATAATGTTATAAATAAAATTGATCCTTAATTTTTAATTAATATAATAATGACCAAGCTCAATTGCACCTAATTTACTGATGACCTCTAAATCTTGTGTTCCTAATTCTGGCAACCAGATACCAGATGAACACATTACTGATAGTTTTTCTAACTAAACTTTTTATTCCCGACTGCTGCCGGCCGAAGGTTTGCACAACGGAGGGAATAGGTATTCGTTTCACCCAGATTATATTATAAAAAATTAATAATTTTTTTCATATATAAATATTTTTTTTCTTTAATTTTAATATTATTTTATCAAGAAAATGTATTACTGTGAGACTTACTGTTCAAATTTTGCCTATAATCGGTAATCTTTGCAGCTACTTACATCTACTTTACTAATAAAAATGGACGTAACTGAGCAGAAAAATGAGTTTCTCGAACTTTAAGTTTTTTTTTAAATTAGTGGATTAACTTTTAGTTTCAGTTTATTATTAGTAAAATAGAATGATTAATATATTAGCATCTTGTTATTATTATCGATAATACATTCTTATTTGATTCCTGAAGTCTAGACGTCTAGACTATTCATCATCGTATATAATCGACAATCTGAAGGTCAAATGGTGGAGATAACAGATGCGCAATGTTAGGCAATTATTTCAGGCAGTGCCATACATAGTATACAAAAATTCAAAGAAGAGAGAACTTTAAATAAGACAAAGAGAGAAAAAATTATATTTAAAGTGAAGAAAGAAACCTATTTAATAAATGCACTTGACATGTATTTTATTTTATAATACATTTTATTTGTTGTTTGATTACATATATATATACTTTAGTTTTTGCCCACATTTTCTATTTTTTATTTGCTTCAATAAGCAGTCTTTTTTTTCAAAGTTTTCTTTTTTAGCGAAAAATGTTTGTCGTGAACGTTTTTATGTAATGTTTCACTTATCATGTAATGGTGATGGTAATCCCTGGGTTCCGTAAAACGCATTATGTGTTTCATTCACATATATGTATATCTATTCGAGATCATCGAAGTAATATAATGTTTAATCCTAAAATTATTTGTGAAATCTAGGAAATAATTCCCGGGTTTACATTTTAACTTCTTTTATCTTATAATTAGAATTTTATTATCTGTTGGCTTTTGAGAAACGTAATATACATAATAGATAACATTAAATATTAGCACTTTTGCGATTAGACCTGCACGCTAGACCTTTCTTGAGAAAGAGAGTCCGACCCTTGAAAAAAATGGTCATAGATATTAATTTAATTCGTTTTTATTTCAGTCTAAACCAGGAGAAGTTACACAAGCTGTAAAAGATGCCATTGATATCGGCTACAG
>NW_020224107.1:0-1129 GCF_003070985.1 Temnothorax curvispinosus
TATATATATATATAATTAAAAAATATATAGTGCCAATAAATAAATATATAGCGCGCGTCTGGTTGTACATCATGTTTTATTTCTATCTCAAATGTAACCCTTGTTGTTTATGCATGCGTTTCTGCGCGTTATAACGCACGTCAAACATGCGTCTCCATACATTATCCCAATCAAAACACGCGCGTCTGCCACGCAACGATAAATTAGAAAGAGAGAGAGACTTATAACAGTGAGAGGAAGTGAGACAGATTATCGGTGCTCTGATTGGTTACATACCTCGCACGCGCATGTGCAGTTCATTTTTATCCACGCTAACATCAAAAGTGCCGACAGAGAGTTGCGCTACCGTATATACTGTGTAATAAGTCATATCAGTCATATAAGTCAGAGGAGGGGGTGGGCGCGATCCAGGAAGTCCTAGAATAAAGGAGTCCAGGACTCCGAGGACCCCCCGAGGGGCGGCCCACTGCGGCCGGCGGCCGCAAAGGGTTCCAAGTAGTCACCGCAAAATGGTGGCACCGGAGCCCCGAAAAGCAATGAGTAGCCGGCCCACAATGAGCAGCCGGCCCACCGGAATACCTAAAGAAAGAGTGGGGAGAAGTAGGTGAAATAGGATTGCGAGTTTTAGGCTGGGGAACGAAATGAGGGAAGGTAAACATTGGGTGGAGGAGAAAAGGACTTGCAGACTGTGAGAGGGAGAGAAGGAGACGTGGAAGCATACGTGGGAGCGTTGTAGGGAATGGGATGAGGGAGGGGGGAGTTGGCAGGAAGCGAGGAGATGGGTGCTCGGAAAGGAAGGAGAGGGGGAATGGTGGATGAGGGAGATCGAGAAGGATAGGAATAGGAAGGGGTACTTTGGAGGGTTGAAAGGAGGGGAAAAATGAGGTGTGATTGAGGTGAAAATAAGAGAGAGTGAGTGGAAAGCCGAAGAAAGGGGGGTAGAAGTGGTTTAAACGGGTTTTATAGAAGCAAGAGGAAACGGAAGGGGGTGTGTGTGCATGCGGCGGGCGTGGGTGTGGGCGGATGCAGAGGCAGAAGCTCACATCTACATCACTAGGTTAAGTAGGCTAAGTTAGTATAAGCAGAAAGAAACCTGAGAGAGGCCATCCCGGCATTTTTCGTCAATTTT
>NW_020224108.1:0-5568 GCF_003070985.1 Temnothorax curvispinosus
TAGGCTGTGGCGGTCAGCTGTCCGCCACGTGCGAACTTAAGAACGCTATAGGGACCCTGCCGAGCTGCCCTAGATATAAAGGTCGATGTTGAATCTTAATCACGCGAGAATGTACCGGCGATGCGCCGCGTAGCGGGCGCGAGCCGAATCCTCTCGCCGCGCGAGCCCACGTTGCCGCTCGCGCCGCGCGCCTTCCGTCGTCCACGATCGCGGTTACTATCGCATTTCTATAAAGAACATAAACTATTGCCAGATACGCAACGAATATTTCTATACAGTTCACAATAGGTACCATTCTAAATTATATTTTTCCTATACTGTCTTAAAAAACAACGCTCAATCCAAGACATATGAAGTTGGCAATTCAAGCTACAACGTCGAATATACACATACTAGTATGGGACTTTTTTTACTGTTCTCATATTTCCTTGTTAGTATGGCAAATTTATTTACCTTTAGGTTACAAGATGTATCTGATCAAACTATTACATTTCTATTGTCATATATTAATTTCCGGTTGAATACGCGTATATCTTAGCGGAACCTAGCAAATCTAGTAAATTTTATTATGAGTATTCTACATTATTCGAGAAAAATTTTCTGCGTGTAGTAAAACCTTTTGTTGTAATAGCAAAAAGTTTTGCTGAACTTTGCTATTGTAACCAAAGGTTTTGCTATATTATTGCAAAATTAATTAGATCTCGCAGCAAAAAATGTTAGTTGTCCCTATAGTAGTAAATCCTTTTTTTCCGCGATATTTATTACGTTAAAAAGTTCTTAAAATTTGCTCACAAATCGATTTAATTAGAAAAAAATATTAAGAAATTTGATAAATATTATAATTATGAAAATATCAGATTATTTAATAGGTACAATTAATAACGAAAGAATTGAAAGCGATTATATAATTATGACATTTATTATGTTTAAAATAAAAGATATATGTATTAGAAATCAAGATGTTAGGTGGCACTAAAATAAATCTGTCAACCTTGTTACATTGAAAATTCAATCTTGTTAGATTGAAACATCAATCGAGATCGAAGGTTCACGTAACCTCGGAGGGTATTAAGGAACTGTCATTTTTGGCAAGATGACGTCATGTTGGCGACGACCTCCTTGGCGCCGTTGCACAGACGTGTAGGTAGGTATGCATTCACACGTGTTTGCACGCGTGCATGTGTACGTGCGGCGCATGTGGGGCAAACAAAACGCTCCAAGGGAAGCGCGCTGACGCCATCAATTTCAGTCGAGCAATTGAGGGTGTAGCTATCCTCGCTTCTCCGTTACGCCCTACGTTCACGTCGTCGTCTCTCCATCGCGTTTCCGGCAAACAAATATTTACAAACACCGAAACGAGCTGCAATAAGCGCGCTCGATGCGCATCCGAATTGTCGAGCGTTCTACGGTTAGTTTCGATATAGAAATACAGAAATTTATTGGATCACATCGCTCAGGCATCCAACTTGGAATTTGACTTTGTTTGAAAGCGCGATGAGACATTGAGGAGAGAAGGGTGAATATTGCCATCTATGATATTTCATAGAATGTACTAGCGATTTTGTAAACTCACTTCAGTTGGCGAATCTAGTTCCCTAGAAAAATTGTATAGCGTAAAGCGCTAGAGGCGCGACGTATCGATATTCAATTCATGTAATTGCCGCGTGAAGAAAAAAGCGCGCGTGCATGCACAAGCTTGCGGCCCGGGCAACCGGCGTTATTCGTTTCTTGTTTGTCTATCAGTGAAGACATTTTTCTGACCTTCTGCCGTGTAATCTGAATTCGTTATTATATTGAATCCGAGTCATTGTAAACGACGAGTGTGATACTTTATGTAACTGAATGAGAAATACGAGAGGATCCGAGGGACTGTAATGAGAAGTACGAGAGGATCTGAGGGACTGTAATTGTCACACGGCAGGATCAGGGCCCGATATCATTCTCAGACGTATGAGAGATCAACGCCATTACTCCGTTTCTTGATGATGACGGCATAAGATCGACGCCATTACTCCGTTTCATGATGATGACGACACATTCTGGAGAGACCAAGGGAGCGACTATTATGGACATAGTCTGTTCGGATCTTTTCTGGAAGTGCATTCAAATACGGTAGACATCGGAATACAGGTAACTCTTACATTTCTGAATAAGAATCATTGATCCTCATAAACAGTATCGGTTACGATCATTGATTCCAGAAATCTCGAGAGATTTACCGTTCAGTAAAGGACATAAGGAAGGCTTCCGCGCTCCAGCGAAGCATTTATTGACCGGAACGATAATCGTTCTTTTCACTTGAGTACTCAAGATATTTGTTTACGGGTTGCAACCATTTTTTTGACTGTTCATTCTTACTATTTCATTTTGGCCAAGTAAAGTAAATTATGTAAGCTTACGACACGTTTAATTCTATTTTGGGTGATAATTAATTTCACATATTTCTTTATACATATTGCGAAGAGATTCATTTGTTTAATCAATACGAATTAATGCGTCAAATGTTTAAGATAAGATGTATATTGCTTCAATTGTTCTGAACAAGATTCGTCATAAAATTCAACGTTCATTTATTCAGAAATTATATTCAACGGTGTAACACACAATATATTGATTCATGTGAAATACTTTAAATCTTCGTTGCGTTTTCACGAATCGTTGTGAATTAATGCGTTTAATAACGATTATTATTTAACGCATTATTCATTTATAAAAATTTACGTATAAGATTATTTTGGTTCATTATTGAATATGATATCATTTTCTTGTCATGTCTAATAGTCTTTTCAGTGATTAAATAATTTAAAGATACATTTAAGTATATCATATCATTTTAATTTTTTCGTTATAATTATCTTGTAATATATTATTATTTTACATTTTAAGTTTTAAATTGAGATCATACAGTCAACCAATGTTTATATTCCTGTCATTGAACGGACTATTACAATGTGAACTATATATTGTTTCTTGATTGATATAATGATTGAATTTTGCCATAATAGTTTATGAATACGATTGAAAATTATTCTGCTATATTCTAAATATATTTTATTTTGTCAACAATTAAAACTCAGTGTTTCCTTCACCGCCATAGCCCACGATCTATACAGGTCGTGTACAGACTTTATTCATTGCGCACCATATTGCTTTATTCTATGCTTTTCAGAAACGATATTCCGCACACATTATTTTTCTCGCTATTTTTTAGTTTTAGTAGGTGTATCATTTGATAATTTTTCTGTACTAGAAGTTATAGAGAAAAAGAGTTATTGAAAGTGACGTTATGATAAATTCATTAATGTACTTGCAGCGTGTGTTTCACAGCGGGACGCGATCTTACAAACCGCGCTCTTCCGCGAATTGCACTCGCGTCATTGTTTATTGGAGCTACAGAGGCGTATTTGTGGAAAATAGTTCCTAACTATGGTAAGCACTTAAATTGCGCCTTTGTCTAAACATCTGACACTTATTTTTAATATAACTTTATCATAATATTAGTTCAAAAATATGTCAAGTTTGTTAATCTTTTATTTATAACATACATGAAAATTATAACTGCATCTCCCTTGCTTTCAACGATGATATTGGTGCTATGATGTTCTTAAAATCAGTTTTTACAGTTTTTTTTCTTTCTACACTCAGTAGAGTAAGATCACACAGTCTGCTTTGATCCACAGATTCGAGGCTGTCAAATATGAAAGTATTAATTTTAACTTGTTGAATGACCTCTCAATTATCTGTGTTAATGTACCTACCCGGGAAAAAATGGAAGAGATCTGAACAGATTTGAGCAGATCTCATCAGATCCAATCCACTCAGATCTGGTTTGATCAAAATATTGGCCCTATCTGATCAGATCCAATCAGACATGAGTAGATCTGATCCGATCCTAGAGGATAGAGTCAGATATGTAACGAGAATAATAATTTATTATATCTGCTCAGATCCAATCAGACATGAGTAGATCTGATCCGATCCGGTGTCCATCCACTGCAGAAAATTGTTGTTTTTAAATGTTATTTTTTAAATGTGTCACTTTATTATAAGTAGACTCCACGATACAAAAGTTGTGCCGTTCCACGATTTACATAACTTGGCGCAACTTAGCACGACACTGGCGTGTCTGATACCGTTCTTATACCACTGTTCATCAAATTTTAAACACGAGAATCAGATTCCGTCGGATGCCATCTATCGGATACTTTGAGATGCAACATTATGATCTGATCATATATAATTTTATATGACTATATAAGTTAATATGTGATTATATTATTTTATCAGTTTAAATTATAAGGTATGTTTGCAAAATAATTTAAAAGATTTATGTTTTATATATACATATACACATTAATCTTTTATATTTACCTATTATTAATTAATTTTGCACGAAACTTTTTTAATGGAATATTTATAATAAATTCTAAATATGGTGTCGAAATTAACAATTATTATTAAATTGGCAAGACTATATTTATTATATATATGTTAATGTTTTAAAATTGAGAAAACTGTTTTTAATATAAAAATTAATTGATTTTTTGACCAAAAATCATTTAAAAGCTTCCCCTTTACACAGAGTTAATATTATATTTAATATAATATAATATAATGTCCAACATTGGGTGTAAAAATTAATAATATGGACGATTTGAGAACAAAATTTTTATAAGTTCTATACTGGCGAGATCTGCTCAGATCCGGCAAGATCGGAAGAGATCTGATTGGATCAGCAACACAACTTTGTAAGCCAAGATTGGACTTATCTGGTGAGATCAAGATATGTCTGACTAGGTCTGCTCAGATCCGGCAAGATCGGAAGAGATCTGATTGAATCAGCAACACAACTTTGTAAGCCAAGATTGGTCTTATCTGGTGAGATCAAGATATGTCTGACTAGGTCTGCTCAGATCCAGCAAGATCGGAAGAGATCTGATTGGATCAGCAACACAACTTTGTAAGCCAAGATTGGTCTTATCTGGTGAGATCAAGACATGTCTGGCTAGGTCTGCTCAGATCCAACAAGATCTGAGGCATAATGTCTGTTCGTACTTCAGGAGATCTGAAGCAATCAGATAATGTCCGATTAGATCAGAAGAGATTCGATTGGATCTGCGATTCAATATTGAACGGCAGCAATGGTCAGATCTGGTGAGATCGGATTATAGTTCAGCATATCTTGCTGCATGTGATTAAATATGGCCATGCAGATCTAGCGAGATAAAATTGTATCCAATCAGATCTGACTTTACTTGAATTTCAGATCTCGTTGTATCTCATTTTATCAAATCAGACATGGTCAGATCTCCTCCATTTTTTCCTGGGAGGTTATGTTCTTATAAATAATCTACTTTTAATTAATTTATTTATATTTTATTTTAATTTTCTGAGTTTATTTTTATGGAACATGTATTTATTCGTGTGTTGAATTGAATTTATATTGCATAAAAGATCTCATAAAGCTTATAATATTCATTTATGATCAATTTTAGTGATTCTGGGGAGTTTTAACAAGCAATTGTCCAAAAGTTTATAGTGTGATTCATGAAAATAGGGCTTAAGCTT
>NW_020224109.1:0-2965 GCF_003070985.1 Temnothorax curvispinosus
TCATTTTCCGTTGCATAATAAACGATATAGTAAATATATGTAATTGCACAGGCATCAGAGCATTTGCGCGTAATGCATATGCTATGGAAAGCCCGTTGTTATCGAAAGGCGTTAAGCAAGGAGGACAAAGACCATTTTGAGTTAAAGATTCTTGCCGAGTCTTTGTTCAAGAATAAGAAGAAATCTTACGCAAAGAGTGTAGGTCCGAGATTTGTAACCGATCGTCTCGGTGAGGAGTACAAAGCACTGCGACAGAGCTTTACGAATAACATTTTGACATCCGGAGAAAACATAAAGGTAAAGATAAATCCGAAAGTCATTGCAATACTAATTTTTTTTCTTTCATGCTATATGTATTTAAAATGAATTCTATAAAATGGAAATCCTAAAATTACAATCCATGCTTTTAGTACGCCACTCCCGTCATTAAATACGATCGGCATGGGTATAAGCCACGCGAGAGAGTACTCATTTTAACACAGAATGCCGTATACATTCTCGACACCCTTAAAACCTTCAAGCTTAAGCATCGTCTACCTTACAAGGCTATCGAGGAGTTGGTCGTTACCAGGGAGTCGGATAATTTACTCGTCGTTAGGATACCACCCGAATTGAAAAAGGATAAGGTATAATACCTAGAATTTCAATAAAAATCTTAATATCTTTAACTCTAAAGAGAATTATTTCAAGCTAACAGTAAAAAATAAAAAAAGTATATAAGCAAATGATAAATTATTTGCTTATAATGATATAATACGAAAATTAATAAATAATTTGATGTTTAGCAACTGGAATAAACTAAATTAGAAGTGAAAAGTAATTTAAAATTAAGTGATTTATTAAAATCAATAAATATAAACAGGTGATCTATAGTTCCGCGCATTTCTGCTTTACAGGGTGATTTGATCTTGGAAGTTCCGCATTTAATAGAAGCGTTAACGAAAGCGATCGATATCACCAATCCGAATATTCTTAAAATCGTCAATACCGAATCGTAAGTTCCCATCCAATTTTTTCAACATTATATTTATCCCTTTAATGATATATTCAATGAAAATTCAATTTGGCTAATCTGTTGTTTGCTACTTTTTACCCTACTTCTACTAATATTTACAATGTCATGTGTCTCAGTGTGTCCCACAAACTAGTCAGCGGTAAGGAGGGAGTCATTGAAGTTAGGACCGGCGCCACTCCGGCGATCAGTAAAAATCGAGAGAGTGGACATTTATTAGTGGTAAGGATCCGACATCCCGAAATAATCCTAATCCTTTCGAGCAATCGTCTGTCCGTCGCAATGGTTTTAAATCGTCGAATTTCAGGTCGCTTCCCCGTAAAACTATCCCAAGAGGATCTCTCGAGAACCGGAAGAACCGGTGCCACGATGTTTGGAGCAGCCTTAACACAATGTGATTTAGAAAATACGCAACAGAACATTAAGAAGAGATAATATATGACATTTTAATACATCTTTAAATTACTCCGGCGATTTTGTCACCTTATCACGAAAGGGTGATAAAATGACAGTATACAGGTCTTTCATTCCGACGTACAGATTACGTCAGAATTGTTGAAAGTATGGAAGGCCCAGAGTGCCATAAGGCCTCCTGTATAATATTTCCTTGTAAATTAGGTAATATTATTAAACGATATTTATTCTGATAGGAAGAAGGATAAAACCGACCGGATTGGTGAGTTCGCGCTTGTCAGTAATTTATAAACGTTATTTAAATATAAACTAAGCTTCAGTTACGCGAGCGCAATAAATGGAAAGAAATTCTCTCTTCACTTTCCTCACTGTGACCACATCCCTTTTCCAATAAATAGTATCGAACAGAACAATATCTTTTAATTAAGAAAGATACGTACATACGTAAATCATGTATTACTGATGTAAGCAGGTATTATAACACTTAACGTATCACTGTTTCTTCGAACTGGAAGGATCTTTCTTTCTGAGGGTTTTTCTTCCTTCTAAGGCTCTCCCTCGCAAGTCATCTTCCACCGCGGTGTTCACCGTCTTTGAGATCATCTTCTTCAATTTCTGCGCTTCTTGCAACTTTGTCTTCTTCGGCTGAACAGGGGCATCTTTGAGAAAGAGAATATTACCATAATCTCAATATCATTATGATTCAAGAAAGCTTACTCTTTCCTAATCACAGTAATCACTTACTTCCACGTCTTTGGATAGCAGGGCCTTTCTTGCTCTTGTTGGCTTTTGCCTTTGCCGCCGCCGGTAGCTTTGTCTTAACTTTGAGTTTTCCCTGCGGCATTATACTTCACCACTTATATGCAAGCTCAAGTTTATAGATTCAACAAATGTAATCGCTCATAAGCCCTGTAAAAGAAATGAGAGCATAAAGACATTAGATGGGTGCAGAAAAAATCTTCGACAGAGTGGATTAAATAATTAAATACATCAATTATACACAACAGAAGTATAATACCAATTTATAAAATATATTTTTTATACGCAAGGATACACGAGAATAATTTCCATATCTATCAGATTAATTAGTCTAGTCCTAAGAATTAGAAAAAGATGAAAAGTAAGTTAAACCGAAATTTTAATGTTAATCTAAATTAATAGAAATGTACATAAATCTCTCGTAACAAATATTAAAGATTAAATTTACAGAACAGAGCTGATATAAATTTGCGAGAAATATCTTTTCTACATACAAAGTTATGCTAAATCGAACATTTTCCTCGTAACAATATTGAAGATTAAATTTACAAAGCAGAGGTGATTCCTTTAATTACATATAAATTTGTGAACTACATATTTTTTCTATATACCTACAAAGTTATGCTAAATTGTACATTTTCTTTGTAATAATATTGCAGATTAAATTATAAAAACCATGCGTTTATAGGTTATATCGCATCACAATACGTACCGAGAAGCTCCAGCTTTTATGCAGAGATGCCAATGGTGCTGTTTTGCCCGCTGCCTGCGCGCCTGGTG
>NW_020224110.1:0-2440 GCF_003070985.1 Temnothorax curvispinosus
ATAATATTACTTAAAATAAATAATATTCTACATTCTAATTATTCAGTTCTTCAGTTAAGAATATAAAATTAAAACGAAAATTCAATTTGCTAATTATTTTGATAGGAGAAGTCAAGGCTATGAGGGTCAGACGCAGATCACAGTGCGTAATATCAGAAATAACTGATTTATTCGTCGTTTTGATACATTACATCGATCCGTACGTTTCGGCTCAGCTTTGAGCCATCTTCAGCAGTAGTTACAGAAGTTAAGTTACACGTTCTCCGTACCGTATGGTGAGTTTACTGATTCAAAGTATCAGAAACATAGACCAATTGATCCATATCTGTAAATTTGTTCAATTAATGTTGAGATATTAAAAAGATCCCTTAGGAAACTCACCATTTGGTCTGAAAAACGTGGAATACAGAGCCATGCGTACATAATGAATATCTACTCTCTGCGAGAAGACTTGACGATCTTGTCGACACGACACACAATAATATGAAAGGTCTTGCAAGAAGAGGCATGTCGTAGGTCAACACACCGCGCACCGGCGAGGATTATAACAAAGCACGATTTGACACCGTCACAATATTGCATGTACCAAAAGTAAAACCCCGATTTGCCAACGACCAAAGTTCATGAGCATGGATTACAATTTGCTCAAAACCGTGACATATGCATGATGCAAAAAATCCGTGTCATTTTGAGACGGTGTCAAATCGTGCTTTGTTATAATCCTCGCCGGTGTGTTGACCTACGACATGCCTCTTCTTGCAAGACCTTTCATATCATTGCTGTGCATGTGTCGTGTCGATAAGATCGTCAAGTCTTCTCGCAGAGAGTATTCATTATGTATACATGGTTCTGTATTCTACGTTTTTCAGACCGAATGGTGAGTTTCCTAAGGGATCTTTTTAATATCTCAACATTAATTGAACAAATTTACAGATATGGATCAATTGGTCTATGTTTCTGATACTTTGAATCAGTAAACTCACCATACGGTACGGAGAACGTGTAACTTAATTTCTGTAACTACCGCTGAAGAGAGATGGCTCAAAACTGAGCCGAAATGTACGGATCGATGTAATGTATCAAAACGACGAATAAATCACTTATTTCTGATATTACGCACTGTGATCTGCGTCTGACTGAGCCTTCTCCTATTTTAATCTCGAGGGTCCTCATATTACTTTAATTATTATTTTGACTTTTTTTTGATAAAATTTTATTATGTTCTTTGAAGGAGTATAAATTCTTCTTTCGAGTACATAGTACATGATAAAGACTCTTTCTAAAATTTGTACATTTTAAGACTATTATCAAGAAAATATTCTTTCTTAAAAACAACCGTTACTTACTAAAAAAAAAAAAGTAAATTGGGTAATCGTTTTTTTAAGCAGCACAATTGATATTTTTCTGTATGCATGTACACACGTATGTACATACGTACGCACAAAAAAATGTTCTATGTTGTTAGAAAATTTTATTTCTATTTAAAAAAAGGAGAGAAACTATCATCGCTTAGGACAGGGGCCCGGCGTTACGCGCCGCTCGTGCGTAATCATCGCCGCTTGTAGTAAACAACTGCCCGCGCGCCGACCGCGGGGCGGCCGCATCTCGCCGCGCGCTTGGATTTGGCGGAGGGCGGGCTAATACGGCGATTTTTAATCATTAATAACTCGTCAACTATTGCGAAAATTGCAAAATGTTACATGACTTTTCGACTCAGTTTGGCTCGCTCTATCTAAATATGAGAAAAGTACCAAGAATTTAGGGGCACCCTGTATATATACCTGATCAAGCGGCTGTCCGGACTACAGGCATCCCTGGCTGGCCGATCCAGGTCATACCTAGAAGTATCCAGAGCACAGGCGATGCTGACAAGGCACCCGTGGCGGGATGAAAAAATAAAATTGTTTAAACAAATTGTTTAACTTTTGATCCGTTTGCATTACGAATACCTACCTTCTCGGTAGTTTAAGGTTAAACCGAGTGGCGACCGATGACTTAGAGGACAAAATCGCGTACCCCGTAGCCCGATTACGTATCGTTCGGTTACAACCTAAAGATTAGAATAATTCTATTGGCTCTCGCCATTTTATTCCAAAGCCAATACACGTGAGTTCACTCAGTTGCCAGACTCTTAAGGCCGTGGCACATAGAAAAACTTAAGCAGTAAGGCTGGTTTCACATGGGGCGTAAGATGCGTATGCGTAACTTGCGTCAGCCAATCAAATCGTCTCAGTATTTAATCGTATCACACGCGTATAGTAGCTGAGACGATTTGATTCTCTTGGGCTCCCTACCTCCAAAGTTTTACCTCCACCATGGGGTCTCGGCCGCTTTCTCCTCACGGTAATTTTCCATTCTACGCTGTTACAATAGCTGTTTACGAGTTTCGGCTCGCCAGGTGTGCGCCAGATGTTCTCGATGGAAATTTCCGCCGCCAGTA
>NW_020224111.1:0-22440 GCF_003070985.1 Temnothorax curvispinosus
ACAGAGTGAACACGTACAAGACTACAACTTCTTCTTCTCAAGAACACAAGTGACTCGTGTGCGTTCTCAGCGTAGCAAAGTGTTATCTTTGATACAGTGTATCCCTGGAAGCAGGGTCTCCCAGACGACACGGCTGATACCGTGGGAGGAATCTCTAGTCTCCTCCTGCTGCCCCGCAGTCTGACTCAGCAGCCGCGACACCCTCGTGCTCCGTCGGCGCGACCCATTAGAACAAAACGGTCCGTACGGCCTGTGGCCAAATCCGAAGGGAGCCAGCGGAGCGCGTGCGAGGTTCGCGTCGACGGCGGCGGCATCACCGTCGTGCGACGCATCCGCCCGTAATCTCTCTCTCTCTCCCCTCTCTCTCTCTCTCTCTCTATCTAACTAATTGTCCTGGTGTATTATTTCAGGTGATGACGGATCTCGCGCGTATCCGCCCTAGTCGCTGAGCTTATCCCGAGATAAGACGACGATTCCTGGGGCCCGTTCCCGAGCCACTCGCGACGACGATCGTCCTCCGCGGCGTGGATCCTCCTCTCCCTCTCGACCCCGGCGTGGATCTTCGCGGCCTACGACTCGACACTCGACACTCGACACACCGTCGAACTCCCCGCAGTCCCCCGCGGCACCTCGCTTCCTCACAAGTCTCGCGTTCCTCTCCGGCGCGTGTCGCCGCGCCCGGACCTCGCGCCTCGCTTCGCCGATACTCTCGACTCTCCGCACGGGTTTCCTCGCGGCGCGACGGACATTTACATGGCTCTCCCGTAGCGAGCGGCGCGCCTGACAGAAACGACGACGACGACGATGGGGTCGGCCATTCGCGAGTACATACCCACGGCCCAGAAGTCTCTCTGGTCTCGCCACCGATTCCCCGATACCGCGAGAAACCGCGTCGATACGATACTTTTCTCTCGATGCAGCGGGCGGTATTTCGCGGATAGATAGATAGATCGGAATACTCGACACGACGAGAACTACTGTATTCCGATTGACTGTATACTCCGAGACTTGAAAGTATCGATATCACGCTCCGGGCATTTCGGCATCGATACTCGCTCGTGTAGAGTAGAGGTTGTATCGATTCAGTACTATATATGTAGTAAGGCGCGTACATAGCCCTTTTCGGTGTTTCTTGAAAAATCAGAGAAAAGTCGGTTCAGCAGTAGATTTCAACGTACTGTGACAGATTAGGGCTGCATTCGAGGAGCGCGCTATTAGCGCTATTGCATCATTCTGTCTTTATCGCTCATCAGGTGTAAAACAAGGATAGAACAAGCAAATAGCGCTAATAGCGCGCTCCCCGAATCCAGCCTAGCATGGCCTGTTCGCATTAAGCTCACATTTTGTCAAGAGAACCTGTCGGTATAATCTGACAGCAGATTTTTGCTGTATATGGATCTGAAGAAAAGAAAAGGTTGAAGACATTTAAATCTCTCTTTATTTACACAAAAGGAATTTAAAAAAAGAAAATAAATGACAGCAGATTACCGGCAGAAACTTAGCAGGATCTGTTATCTTATAATTATTTAGATAATTACGAAATAGTAGATTCCGCTCGGTTTCCGCAGTCAATCTGTCGTCATATTTTATTAGTAGATTCTATTATATTTCTGCCAACAAGATTTGTAGTGGACATGCGAAATTTTTGTTAGCAAACTATTATTATCAGGAAGAAATACTTTCCTGTATCTCGAAAGCTATGTTACTTTTAATATTGGAATATCGTATCAGTTTTTCAAATTCCGTAAACGTGTCGTCTCGTTACGACAGAATTTTCAAATTTAAATTTCTAATTGCATCGAATGACGTCATTGAGTTGTTTTCTCATCGATATTCGCGGCTAAATGTCTGACAATCAAAGATTTATTCTTCGATGTACTGCAACATGTCAACTATTCTTCTAAATATTCTGATATATTCTGTATTTTTTTGCATTATTATGACTTCTCTTACATTATTTTTATTATTATAAATTATTATTAAATTCTGCAAAAACGGCACAGTTTTTAATATTATTAACTACACAATCCTTTTCATCTCTGTGTAGTTCGAATTTGTGAATGAAAATAAAGTTGACAAATGGTCATCCAAGAATTTTCAAAAGTGACAATAACGCATTGTCGATTACGAAAAATTGAATGGACAAGTTCTATAGAGAATTGATATAATTACTTAAACACGATTTTCGTCATTAAAAGATCGTTATCATGCTATGAGAATCAAGACAAATAAAAGATCATTATTTTTATCTTTATGAGCGCAGGCCTTAAAAAAAAAACATTGTTACGAAAGAGAAGAAATTCCTTAATGAGAAAAATTAGTTAAAAAGTTGAAAGGTAAAAAAATTGTGTACGCGTTTATCCTGTGTTTTACAAATATAAGAGTGCATAAAAAATATAAATGAAGCAATAAATATTATTTATTGATTAAATATGTTTTTTGATGCGGTACAAAATATTTAAGAAATGCTTCAAGAATAATTCACAATCTGTCGTACATTTTTGAAAATTAACTTTCTTTTAGGGATATCTCGCGATGAGTCATAATACACGAACATTATTTTCGCGATATAATCTCTGTTTTAATCTTTAAAAAACACATCTTTTTATGTATAGGCTTGACTCACCTTATCGAAGACGGAAAATAAATCTGTCTATCTTTTCCAAGAATAAAAACGAATGAAAGAAAAATGAAACATTAAGAAACATGCCTATAAATAATATCATATTGTATTTTTCTTGTTTGTACTTCTTATCTTTATTTGTATATTACGTCTCGGCTTTATATGATGCAAATACACCGGCGCCGCGCCGTTGTAAACTGCCAATAATATATGACGTCATTTGAACTAATAATCAATTAAATACCCTCATGACAGATAACGTTAACGATTCTCGGAAGATGGCGCAAAGATACAGAGTTTGATTTAACAGAGATTCAAGTTGAATTTTGGAATTTAAATTGAGTGAGTTACAGGAAAAGATTTTTAAGAAATTGAAAAGAATCTTTACTTTAATGAAATTTTATTTTAAGATTTAGCATATAGCGGGTATGGCAACACATATATGTAAAATATTTAAATGTAAAACGTACTGACATAATTGGTCAAAAGTTCATAAAAGTATTATAATTACGTATATTTTATAAACATATAATACTTATAGAATTAATATATAAATTACATGTGCACACACATTCTACAAATATACAATATTAATAAATTAACGTACATATTCAATATGTATTTTAATATATGAATTTAATATATTTTACACTTTTCATTGATCTTTCGAAAAGTTGTGAACAACTTTCTCATGGGACGGGCGTACGACGGCGCCCCTTCCTGCCCGAGCTTTGCACTTTACTGGGGGGGCCGCGTTCGTGTCGCGCACGCGCGAAACTTGGCCCGTATCACGATTCGCAAACACCGAGTGCAGCAGTGCAGTTCGGCTCAGTTCAGCTCAGTTCGTAGAGTCGAGCCAGACGAGCTGCTCCCGGTCAGCTCCGTTACGTCGGGCGTGAGGCGAAGCGGTTGCAGCCTCCTCGTTCACGGGACTCTCGTATCTTTCTTTCGCGTCGAGGACCTGCCACCGTCACCGTCACCCGTCGCCGTCGCCACGATAGTTTGCGATCGTAGTGGTTAGTCGACGTCGCGAGAGCCCCCGCACAGAGAGACGCCTGTGATGATGAAAAGTGTGAGAGTGCGTGAAATCGGCTAGCGTGCAAACCGCAAGGAGGGAGCGTATGTACGAAGACACGGTAAGTAACCGTCCGTCAATTTCTCGAGAAACGCGCGTTCGTATCTGAACCCGACCCTCGCCGATGATCTCTCTCTCTCTCTCTCTCGCGATATCGTTCCCCCCGTGATTCGAGATAAAACTCGGAGCGAAAAGAGAGAAAGAAAGGAGATGAAAACGGAGCGTCGGGACGTCGAGCCGTCGACGCGCGCCGCGAGAAAGAGAGAGAGAGAGGTTATAAAACCGTCGCATCTCCGACGTCGAGGTTCTCTCGTCCGTGGATTCGTTCGACGTTCCGCCGCGCGATTCGCGCGCGCGAGAGAGCGCACCCGCGGAGTCGAGGCCGTCGAGGCTCCGGATCAGAGTCATCGGAGAGCGCTCCGAGGATCGATTCCCCGTGGCGGTGCGCGGGTGGCGCGGGTGCCGCTGGCTCGAGAGGTTATGAAGTCGACGCGGAGCGAACTTCAGGTCGTCGGCGTTCTACGTTCTGCCTCCCCCTCCCCCCCCTCCCGCTACCGAACTTACCGAACGCGGTCGCTTTCACCGTTCGCGGTTCGCGTCCGCGCCTCGACCTGGAAGTCGGCTGCTGAAAGTCACGCGTCGTCGGTTCGGCGCGAGGCCCCGATCTCCCCGCGTTCAAAAGCGAGGATCAGTTTTGATTTGGTTCTGAATTCGGCGGTCCCGTCGCAGAGAGGATGACACAATCGCGAATTGACGCGATCCGGCGGCATTCCGGCGCGCAAACGGAGGATTGACTCGAGAGGACAGTGTCCCGCGCCGCGACATTCTATGAGGCGACTGGTCGATCTGTCAACGATCTGACTGACGCGACGGTCGAGCGATAAGATGTGCGTACGGCTAGGCTACGGACGTCGGACGCGCGTTTCTTATCGTCGCCGCTCTCGCTCCGCGCTACTTTTAACAATTGTCGCGTGCGCGCGCGATGCGCGCAGCCGAGCGCGAACGCGATACACGGAGATCGTCTCTGGGAGATCGTGGATTTCGGGGGCGCGTTTTAGGTTATGTCGGGCATCCGTCGATTCGTAGGTAATGCGAGGAACCTACGAATTACGCGTGGTTTAAATGAGTACGTATATTTAAATAATATAATGTAAAAGGATATATTTTATTACATGTATTACACGAACGCATTATATGTATTTAAATTATGTAAACATTAATTTGAAAAATATGTGCGTATGTGTATGTATATGTATATAAAAATTTTATTTCTTGTTTATATATCTAATATAAATATTAATTCGGTATTTTCCTTTCCTCCATATACATTTATACACGTAAATACACTCGACACACGCGCACGAAATTAATGTTTACAGTAAACATATAAATGAGAAACGAAATTTGTTTTTTTGCATTACTCGTAGTAATTTGTAATAATGTAAGGTAAGCGAAGAAAGTTTATATATAAATCAGAGTAATCCGTTCTTTGATTTATTACTTGGACATGGAGAGATTAATCCTGTAGGGATTAGTGTCTAAAAGGATTAGTGTCTAAGGAGTAGGGAGATTATATACTTCTCGATTGTTCTTATCGTGATTCGTCCTCGTCCAAAAGCCGGACGAGTTAAGGGTGGAGCGAGATTGCCGAGTGGATATCGATGTCAATGACGCTCAATGACCGGATAATCCATCATCAATGAATATCCCCTTAATTTTTCAAGATAATGGAGCATAGAAGCTGCTGCTTGTAACCGAAAATTGACGGGGTATTTTGAAGGCAATTTCTGAATGGAAATTTTGATTATCGAAATGAAATCAATTTTTTATTTTGACAAACAACGGTAGATTATAATATATAAGATATCTGATTTAAAAATAACAAGAGTTATGATAAAAATTTAGAATTTTTGAATATATACTACTATATATAAATATATATTAAATCAATTCTAATTAGTTTGATTTGTGTTAGTCAAAAGACCAGCACCTCTCAAAGACCTTTTATTATTTCCTGGAGTTATCTAAGAATCTACGAATCTTTAATTAGTTTCGATTTGATCGTTCTAAAGTAAAATTCTCATTAAAAACTATTTTAAAGAAATATTTTTTAAATTCAAAATTTAAATCTATTTCCGTTAGTCCTACTGCTTAAATAAAATGCTGAACAAAGATTTCTTAATTTTTAGATATCTAAATTAATGGACTTTTGCTTATTCGCGCCTTTGAAACTTAATACGTGAAAAGTATTATTTTATTATTAACTCACAATCAGTTATACTACAGTAATATTCTAACAACTTGATAAAAAAGAAATGAATTTATTGCAAAACTTGTACTCCACGTAAAGTGCGAAGACTCTTGGATGAGAACATTTAAATTATATTACTTCTTATATCTATATTTCCACACGCGCGCGATTTATATATATATTTATACATAAATCTATATATTAGATGGCATCTGGAGAATCTGAGTTCTTATAATTATATTTCATAAATGTACATAACAAATTTATTAAAAGATGCATTTGCTCCTCCGTCATAAATTTTGAGATGAGATGAGAAGCCTGTTGAAACGCGTTGAAAGCATTAAATTTTCCTGCTGCGTCAAGCGGCTTTCTCAAACATTTTTATCGCTCTCCGCTGGCTGGTCTTCATAATTCTCGCGGTGGTTCCCCCTTCTTCGGTAGCTTAAATTCCCCGTCTCATATACAGATTGGACTGTGCTTTTTCGACCGGTGCCGGTTGTTGTAGCTGTGTTTGTAATCTCGGCCCGCATCAGCCGTTGGTGCGTCACGTGAACGCGTCGTGCTCACCCAGTTCGCATCCTGAAACTCGATTCCAGGAAGGAACGCGCTTCGTTCGCATTTTTGAGCGTAATTAGCATTTTCGGAACGTACGTCCCTCTAATTATTCGTCGTGCAGTTTGCATCATTTCTCTTTCACGAGATATATCTTGCCGCGCGACAATTTTGTCGCGATTTGCAAATTATAAATCACTCTGCAACACAAAGAAACGGCAATGAAACGTTGCCTGCCTCGCCTGAATAAAGTATTTGCGACGTAGCTTTCATGATCGTCTACTAAATGGCAGAAATGTGCAATGTATATTGAATACTATTATACCAGATAGTATTTCAATCTTTCTCTTTATTTTATCCGGGTTAGCAATAATCTCTATAATTTGAGGAAAATGTTTATATATAATATTTTCCCTTCCATTAATGAACCGCAATGTAGCTACAAGAAAAAACACGATATACACATTATTTAAAAATCTATATTGGCAACACGAAACGTATACACAAATAAATATTGACGGACTTATGATTTTATCTTGGCGTCATCCACAAACTTGAAAGATAATTATTCGGACGATTTCTGCTTCCGTCGCAAGTGTACACATAGATAGTATTTTTCTGACTTGTTTGTTTGGTTCTATAATCGCGTAATCAATTGTGCTATCTTTAAAGTCATTGTCGTTGGAATCTCAAAGTGTTTAATGGATATTTTACTTTATACGTATATTTATTTGATTTTGAAATTACACAAGTTTAGAATATATCGTGATATTAAAGTATGAATTTTGCCTTTTAAATTTATAGTGTAAAAAAATTCGTTGCTACATACTACGCGTATTGATAACACATTAAACTGCAAGCGTGCATATCTATATTTGTTTATATATGAATGGATTCTCTGATATTAATTTTATATTTTACGCTTCGAATGTAATATTGGGCACAGTAAATTTTAATATTGTAAATAAACAGGACCAATTTGTCCATTAATTGATATATCTAATCAATATTTTATACGTAATTTATATGAGCGTTTGAATCATCTACAATATAATCTAGAAAAACAAGTATTATTTTTTTTACACGATGTTATTTATTATCGTCGTTCATTACAATTTTATTGTTATTAGTTTATACATTTAGTGCCCCCCACACACAGAACATTTATAATTCCAAGTCCGATAAAAAAATTTCCAATCATTATTATTGTAGGAATACTGAATAGACTCAGCACGCACACGCGGAGAGAATTTTTTGTCATATTTTACCCTTAAATTCACTACAAACTTGGGACAACTTGGCAACCAAGGAATTTTTAAAATATACAAAAGACATTTTACAAACAACGTGATAAAAATTACCAAGCAGATTGGTAAATTTTGAAAAATTATTGAAATTTCCTAAATATATTTTAGTAAAATTAATCAAACATTTTATATTTTAAGGTAATAGATATTAATATTTTTTATTATAGTAGATATTAATCAGAATATAGCTCGCATAAAATTCTTGGTGGTACATGTTGTCCCACAACTACCATGATTTCAGAGTAAATTTTAAGGGTTAATTACGCTCCAAAATCGCTGCATTTTTACTGAAATTTATCGTGCGCATTATGTTCGCATCGTTCGTTCTTTTTTTCGTGCAACAAGTGAGTTGCGCCGACGTTTTCTTTTCCGCCACAAGTAAACCGGTTACTTTTCACCCCTATTTTCGTCATGTAATGTGTTCGCACAAACAAAACGTCGAATTTTTGCTTGCAGTTCCAGACGACGAAAATGGCGAGCAAGTGCGCCAGCTGCATTTCTTCCTCGTGAATCTCGTCGCGACGTCGACGAACGTGGGAACGACGAGCGGCGTCGATGAAGCATCCGCGGGAACGACACGAGGCCGTCATCCGCCACGTCGCACTCGTTCCTAAGACGTTCCTCTTCCGGGAGAGAATTCCCGACGGCGGAAATCGCGCGACATAATTTTCTTTTCCCGTCGTGGTCCATCCATAAGTGCTCGCGGACGTACGGGAAGCAATCTCGATCGCGCGATCCGAGAAACTGAAAAACTCCGGGCAGTCGGCGCTCTTCGTTATCTCTTCCGCTCTATATTTTCCGTAATTGAAACGTCGGGAATGACTTTCCCGCGCGCGCGCGCGCACGAAACGTCAGTGAGACCGATGGTGCGTAAAACCGCGAAGTGATAGTCCGCGAAGAGACACGAACGACCGGTTTCAGGAAGTCGCGCGAAATCGGCCGGGATCACCCGCGAACGTTGAATCGAAGTCAAGGACGCAGATTAGTATCGGCCGGAGGGGGTCCGCAGACTCGAGCGGTCTCCGCTTGCCGCCAGGAACTTGCTCGAGGACTCGCGCGTTACACGCGACAGGATTCAAAGTGCGGTGTCCCGGCCTCAGTGAGATGGCCTTCATGATGAAGAAGAAAAAGTACAAATTCTCGGTGGAAGTCAACCTCGAGGAGCTCACGGCGGTGCCATTCGTCAGTGCCGTGCTTTTCGCCAAGTTAAGACTCCTGGATGGCGGTTCTTTCGTCGATCATTCCACCAGGTGAGTGTTACATTTCCTAGATATTGTATGCCATAATGAATGGCGGCTGGATAAATAAAATGAAAAGTCTCCCGAGAATTAGAATTGAGTTGAAGCAACGAAATGTTGTTTTATACAATCTGATCGACCATACATGAATTATAGGTTCTAATTTTGTGTTCTATCCGCGATATATGTTATAAAAGGGTTATAGTAATTGAGTAGGACTTTAAGAAAAATTAATTAATCGTTAACGTGTCGATTTAACATTACTTTTTTATTTTAAGACACAGAACGCACCGTATGAACTCCGAACATACACATTGCACGTTTAACGTATTTTCATGTACGAAGTAATTTATTGTCTAATATATTACGGAGTAATATACAGTTTTCGATATATTGACGTATATAAATGCGAAATAATACGTTATTTTAATAATAACGTTGCTTTAACATTTCGCGAATATTGAGCATTATTAATTTATCGTAATTAGGTAGTATTTACAACGCGTGATGTTTAACATTTAACATTTAATTATGTATATCAACGAGCGTTAATCTAGCGAAACTTTGTTTCCCGTCTGTATAATTGTTGCGGCAAACAGCGTTGACGTTTTATTGTGAAAAACTATTATGACGATTATCAAGATTTATATATCATCGTCCATAGAACTCGAGACTTTCCAGAAATAGATCCTCGACGGAAATAAAGACTTCAACTATATGCCCGGCGCGGTGAACTTTGCATTTTTGCGCTATATAATAACATACGTCACGTTTCTATGCACTGGGGAATGCAGTTCTCGGTACACGCTTATTTCACCTCGTTATCCGGCATTGTACGAGTTCCGTTAACTTTCTGGATTTTTCATTAATATCGATTAGTTTCTCTCGTTGGTCGAATAAATGAATTGGCTTTGTCGATTCAGCGCAAATACACAGAATTCCGTATTTATTCTGAAAAAGTGACAAACGTGTAAAAAATTTATTTCATGACGTTATGATCCGGAAACGTAATGTATTCCAAATGTTCCAGTTGAGAGAACGCGTATATATAATGTCGACGTAACATCTCGGCATAACAAGTTTTCGTGGGCTAATCCCGCAAAATTAAAATTTCCAAACTTGTGTATACATTCTCTTTTAAAAATTACGTATTTTCGAGTAATTATATTTCGAAATAGAAAAATCACGCGCAATTAACTTCTTTTCTAATCTCAGGATTTTTTATTATACGCTCTACTTTGCCTCCAAAGGCTACTCACTCATCATTTCTCAGCAATCGAAAGAAAGGTGCGGCTATTCAAGCTGAAAATTTTATTCTCGGCGATGACGCGGAAACGCGCACGTTAAGATTCTCTTATGGCGAGGCGCCGCAAGACGCCTGTATGGAATTTGCGAGCGTATAATGGCCCGTCGTAGTCCAGAGACCTATATTTAGCATGGCGCGCAGTTTGCTTTTTCTGATGAACCATTAAAACTTCGTTGAACTAAGCGGAAGCTCGTTCGGCTTTAGGTAGTCTCCAACTCGAAGAGTTGTTCAAGCTTTACGATGCTTAAGCACGGTCTTATGAGGCTAGAGAAACATATGCTGGTTAAAACGGATATACATTTACATAGTTATACAAGAAACGTGTGTATTTAATATGTGTGATAAACACATGTATTGTCTGAATTGTCGTGAACATATTGTGTTTCGGCCGAGGTTTCGGCAGAATATCTTGAAAAGGTGTTATTGACTTTCTCAGAAATCTGCAATGATACATACTAACTCTAAATATCAATACCGGACTATCGATAGCGCATTGATTAATCAAAATGATGACGAACCTCGCAAAATAATCAGAAATAATTTGAAAAATAATGAAAGTTTTATACTTACATCTGTCACGAATTTTTATTACATGATTATACCATCAGTTGTATTAGTAATCATAATAGCGATTTGAAATAACACATTCACTCGATAAACGTGCGCCGAGGTACAGCATAAGCGTTTCCTCGTGATGTAATTTATGTTGATAATGTTGTAATTGTATATGACAATACAGTAAAGTGTTACGTAAATCCGGTACATTTCAATTTGTCAAAACAGACGTGCGTTAGATAAATAGTCGGACGTTTTGCTACCGTCAAAATAATCTGCGGCACGTTCGAAAACATTAATTTACGTTCTATACAGTTTATATTTACACGATTTGCGCTAACACATTCTGCGATTTACCTGACGACAGTACGCCTCGCGTGACTGTTTATCGCGTCGTTAATTCAAATACTTTCTGCTATTATGTTCGCCTCTTGCTGCTTGCTTATTAAACGCGCATGAGCATAAAGATTTCTCAGAACAATATACTCGTTCCTGCACATGGCCGAACTCTCTTTCTCTATTAATAACCACGAACGTTTCTGGAGTAAAACTCCAGTCGATTTGATCGCGATCCAATCCACTTGCAATCGATAGTACACGTCGAAGAGGAATATACTCGTTTTGCGCGGCAATATAAAATCCTACGTCCTAAATAGGATCGCGGATTTCAAACGTTTTTTTTTTGTGGACCGTGGTACACGGCTCATCTCGTAAAAAGAACTGGGAAATCTGGGACACTCAGCGCATGCCATACGATTAAAACTTTCCGAGTTAAATTCGTGAATACGTACGTACACAGAGTTTTTTTTTTATCTATATAAAAGCACACCCTTCCAGTTTCAACCGTTGTCTTTAACTTTCCTGTGTGCATTCAAAGTGTGAAATTAACGGGTCTACAATGACGATTAGCATGCCCCTGCTTTTTCGTGAAACTCGCGACGTCGAATACAACAAATCAAAAACTGGAGTCCAAAGAGAGCCCGCGCTGTTTAACAAAACGAACCATTGTCTCGCTAGCGAGAGAACTGACACACTGCGATGTTTGTATCCCGTGCATTATGCGCGCTGTCGTGCATGCTTTCTTCTCTCTTTCTCTCTCTCTTTAAGTAGAATAATTTTCTATCTGTGTGTGCAAGTGCGTGCGGCATAAATTCCACCATCATTTGTGTAAGCGTTTCTGCTTAACGACGCATTTCACCGCGCATGAAGAATAATGGTGAAACGTGAAGTATATATTTTTTCTCAGAAGTAGGATATTCCGAAGTGTTATTTCTCGCGTGCTACGTTTTCCAAATTTTGAATATTCTTCCTAGAAAGCAAATATAAAAGAATAATCTAAAAGATATCTAGAAAGAAATGGATGCGCATTGCTATATTTTTTGCAGAGGTATTATTCCTTTGTTTTTGAATTCATTTTTCCGTTTCCGAATATTCGTTTCATTTCTTCGCTGTGTGATATATTTTTCCTGTTCGTAGTAGAATAACGAAGTCGATAAAACCAGTCGCGCAAAAATGACCCGATCGACTCTATGACGTATACCGGTCGCATCCGCGTGAAACCGCTTTTTAAAACCGCTTCTTTTATTTCGGATATCGGCGTGCTCGTCGAGACACGAGAACGGCATTATTACACCTGCAGAATACAGCTTCCATGAAAGGACTTTATTCGTACTCCATTAATATCGACTTCTTCTCAAAAAAAGAGTTTTGTTGCACGAAAATAGCATCGTGTTTATTAATGTCGCTTTCTATTTCATCAAAATATATATATAGTCTTTCTTGAATTCTCCGTTTCTAATTTCTTCTCCACGTCAATTAAGCCGCTAACGAACTGCGAACTCATATTCACGAAGTGAAAGAAATGTTAACACGTGTTAAACCCAATTGGAATTATTCATTGTCGCAATGTGTGTGTATTTGCAACATATAAATATATTTTTTGGATTTTAAAAAAAGTTGGGTATCTATTTAATTATATAGATAATAAACTTCATTTATTATGTCTTTATCATTAACGCATAAACATATATAATAGACCGAGTATTCTCATTGGAGTGCTTCTGGCAAGATCTAAAGGACCAGATATGCTTGCTGAGATGCTTTTCTTTTATAATCGTTGGTGCTACAAACGTGTCTCAGCAACCATATCTTCTGTCCTTCAGATTTTGTCAAAAGCTTCCCAATGAGATTGCTCACTCTATTATATACGTCTATGTATCTGAATAATAACAATTTAGTATCGGAAGATACTAAAGTAGATACCAAAGAGTAATATTTTACTTGTAAATACGGTATTTTAATTAAGCATATATGTAAAATTGTGGTTTTTGTCATTTATGAGAAAAGCAGGAGCTTATATATGCATCAGAACAATTACACAATGCGGAATTTTATACATATAAAACAGATTTGCACGATTGGTCGAATAAGCTTTTCGTTAATCAATTATTAAAATTTATATGTATCTATATAATTTTAGTAATTAATTAACGAAAAGCTTAATTCAATCAATCCTGCAAATCTATTTCGCTTGTGCTTTTAATGGCTGTAACAATTTGCAAGTTAAGTAGATTTGTCGATTATTTGTGCGTCATTAATTCCCGTTGGTACGTTCCGATACGTTTAGAAAACTTTAATTTAGTTTAATCCTACTGTACGACTTTCTGAACGATTTCTCCTATCGACTGCTCGCGCAATTTCAAAGTTTTTCTTGTGCCGACAATGGTATCGCAACACTTTTACAGAGATAATTCAAAATTGAAGGACATATTGAGGATTTACAGCACTTAGGAGCTTTCTCTGGTTACTTTCAGGTTTCCTCAATTGTCTTGCATTCTGAAAGTAATTCAGATTTAGGACATAATAATAATTTCTATTTGCGATGCGTATAGGCATGCATTCGCACTTTCTTAAATCTGTTAAATTTGTTTTTGATCTTAATTAAAGCATTATTAAGGAAAACACAAATTATACACAAAGATGCGGTAAAAGGGGTATTTTTATTGCCCCTTCATATTTTTATATAATTCTATATAGAGCGACTAAGTTTTTACAGAAAAACATAGTTAAAAAAGGCAAAGCAAGGTCGTGACAAGGCTTCTGATAATTCTAATACCAATCCATTAGTACGCCTATCGATTAGCTATAATAAGTATATGCCGGTATGCTGCGCACATAAGATAAATGCATCGTCTCTATGCGCTTCTCAAGGAAAAAAAATTATCAATTAACGTGATTAGCCTATAGATATGTTTCTTCGATGCAGTTTGGAAGTACCCGCCAACCTGAAAGTGTATAATATAAGCGTGGTAATGAAAATATTGATTAATCGCGCAAGTATACGAAAGCAATTACTCATCAGCTACACTTTTTATAAAGATCTCTGATAATCAAAAATAAAGTGAAAAATGATTTGTCGTCGAGTTGTGTTAATCACACGGATGTTATCGTATCAGCTGTGGTTTAATAATTGAATTATTGAACATCACCGTGCTTGCTTTGCAGGATGTTCATTTAGTTGCTAATTAATTGCGTGTCGCACTTCACTGCATTTTCAGTTGTAACAAAGAATTACATAGTACGATACCGCATTGACCCACATTTCCGCCGCACATTTAACACGCTAAATATGACTGTTATGAGCCTTATATAGGTGTCCCACAGTGTTGTTGACGCTCCGTTCAACAACCATAGTTTTATAATTAATTTTTCTGATTGTATGCAAAACCGAAGTTACATGCATTACTGCACGGAGGTTTCATTTAACAATAAGCTGTACGGAAGATGCGAATGAAATCTTATTATCTCGTGAGTGTTCGAGAAGATTTTAACTTCTCAATTAATTTTAATTCGCGCTTTAACTATCGGAAATATTTAAGTTTGACAATTAAAAGTTTTGGCGAAAGCATGGCGAAAGGCAACGTTATATCAGATTCCCGTTAATGAAATATCGACCGTGAACATCTTAAGATATGAATGAAGGGAATGGAGCCTCCAGATATTTTGTACAAGCACATTGAATATAAATACAAATGATTCTCAGAAGTCGATAGGCATAGTTGGCACGAGATGCGGTTAGAACATAGATGCTGCTTTTGCTTTCATTTCTTAAACCTGAGTCATAATTTATGAAAAGAGTGATTTATTAACTCATCTAAAATTAATAGACGATACTACTGAAATTTAGACCATGACACAGGACAAATTGAAACGATAATTCTGAAAATACCACGCTTAAAACTGTATTGCGAAATAAGTAACGCTCGTAATAGAGCGAACGTTGAAGAAGTTAATATACGTCATTTATTAATTAGGACACCTAATAAATAGCATCAGTGTTAAATATCTGAAAGCAAACTGTACGTTTCATAGCCAGAGTAATAGTTGACTGAATAATAGTCAGCTCAGCGAAACCGGCAGCAATTAATTGACATTTGAAATCAAAACGACGAGTGGCGAGAGAAACGAGGACAAAGGTGGGGTCGATGCTGCGTTAGAACTTCATATTGTACTTAAGACAGTCTGTGCGATGAGGCCGGCGTTCGCGTGTTAATACAAAGCTAGTAATTCATTGCGCGGCTTTATGCCGCGTTCCGTTGCACGTGCTTATAACGGAAAACTGAATTCAACGAGAATTCGTCGGCGAAAACTAGTTTCTCCCGGTTTTTTCGGCTCGCCAACTATGCAAGAACTCGGCTCGTTCGCCAAAATGATTTATATATACGTCGCGAAAAAATGTATTCAACTAAAATAAATTTTTCTATTTCGTAGTTGCGCTGCGTAGTCATTTACGCATTTTGCGTAACAACTGTAACAAAGGGAAATTTCATTCGGTTTTATTTCTGGCACGAGAATTATTCTGGAATGAAGTTTTTTGTAAAGATGGACAAAAGTGATAAATAATTTTTAAAATACTAAAATAATGCTTGTAAGTGATAGCTATCTGTCTAACGTGCTTGGATTGATTCCTTTGCGTTCGTAAAATAAGATGATATCGAAGAAAATTGAAGTAGAATAATATATCGTAAATCCGTATAATAAAATAATACATTTAAATTACAAAAAAGAATACTTGCTCATACATTTTGCGACAATAAAGGGTTTTATTTCAAGGGTTTTACTTCGCGGAATAAAAGTTCAATCTGAATTACATCTGTACAAAATAAATGGTGCTGAACTGTACCTTAGACAGAATGTTAGACCGAGCTTTAATAATCGGATCAAGATAATCGCTTCAAGTTGTAGTAATAACTGCCTTGTCCGTCGTCCTTAACTTCCGCCGGCTGCGTCACTCTGAACCATGACCTTCCGCGAAATCGTATCTCAGACCCTCTATTCGGCTAACCTCGGGACGAAAATCCCACGCGACGATGCGGCGAATCTCCAAATTTACGGTCGACAAGAAATCGATAACGGTGGAACTCAGACAACGAAAAGCGACAATGGGAAATTAATAGACGCGTTAGTGAGAAATTCTTCTAGCGTCTCGAGTCCACCTTTCTGTTTCCAATAGAAATGGGAAAAAAAGGGAATAGCATCTAATTTTGAACTTGTCCTATTGCACAAGAGCACAAGAGCATTCGTAGAGAGCTCTGAATATTTCTTTACTTTATCCGCTGATCTAGATAGTTGGCCGGAGATAATATTTCCTCTTTTTTTCTCTCTTTTTCTCTCTTCTAATTACTTTCCTCAGAAGTTTAAATTGAATCCAAGTTTTACGTAGAATAACGAGAAAAAAATACGAAAAGTATCTTCATGCGCTTACAATCATTTCTTCGCGAAATGGATACTGACATTAAGTAAAATTTAAAGTGGAAATCAAATTACTTCCTACGTAATTACAAGCGTATTTAAATATGAATCTCGTATCAACGGTGTAAAAGACCTTCCGTTCTGAAATTTGATTATGATCGTGGAATAAAGATGCGGCCGAGATTAAACTTACAAATCTCCAAGGTGAGAACATTTCACCGAGATTTCACCTATCTCCCACGACCGTAAGCGGCCGTAAACGAAATATAAAATCGGTTTGGTTTTTTACGATCGTGTTCAACGAGGATTTCGATTCCCGTGGACCATTTACTTGGAGAGCCGCGAGGAGATTTACGAGCCGACGCACGGACGATGGGCAGGGAAAAAGGAAGAAGAAAATTAGGAGGAGGATGGCATGCGATGATAATGGACAATGTCCTGTCGTATACGGTGTCCCTGCGTGGAAGTGATCGACCGGCCGCGCTCGAGGACCTGACATCACTTCATACGTGATGATGAGGAAACGCCCGATTACAACGCTGGTCCGGCAGCCGCCGCGGCGCGGCGGGCGTTACATTAATATTTCTGCGTGTACCAACGCGGATGATTATGTTGATGCACGCACGCGCGCGGAGATAGACGGGATATATCGTGTTCCCGTGTGCGCATATTTGCCGAAGGGACGGGAATTGAAAGGGTCATAATAAAGGGATCGACCGTGCCGCTGATGCATCGTGTCTGACACGTTGTAACACGTATCAATTGATCAGTTTACAACGTGTCACCCGATATTTGTAATCGTTCCGATATAGTTTATCTCGGTAGATAGTACAGCCACAGAGTAGGTACATACATATATAAATTAACCGTGTATAATTAAAGGAACATTTTTTTGGATCTCGTCCACACATATACATAAAAATAAACGTAATTTTTGTTTTATATTTTGTAATTTATTATTTATGGCACGAGAACAATAAATTTCTTTCGTAAAAAATTTGAAAGTTTGTAGCGCTTTTGTGAAGTTTCTAATTTTTTCACGCTGCTCTAATCATTTTCCATATTAATATTTTTTATGTTATCGTGAGTTGGGCAGAATCTATAACAAACGTGATACATATTTACGCCGATATTCTACATGCATTAAAGATATGGAGCAGTCGCGACACAGTTTGCTCTATCATCCGTTATGAGGGAACACGCACGTTTGTGTGTGATTGCAATGTTTATACGGCGCAAGAGTATTTAATAACAATTACATTTCGGATCTGATATGCCACCGTATCCTTGCTTTGAGAATTCTGCAAATTGATGCTTTCGTGTTTCTCCCTTAGTTTAGTTACGCTTGATAATGGATATTTGATAGTCGACGCGTAATTGAAGGATTTTCCAGGAATATATCCAGAACGCAAAATCGATTTTACATGATATGCTTTAGCAAAACGCTCGACGCAGCTTGAAGATAACATTATAATATCTATTATATTAAATAATACTTTATCTTCTTAATGCATAAATGAATAAAATTGAAATATTATGGAAAAAGGTTTTCGTCAACAATGTTACGCGCAGATTTCGTCTGTGATAATTTATCGCATTTCTTATTCTATCACAATATTTGTTTCATTTAAAAGTACCTACATAATATGTAGCGATTACATATTCTCGAGGATATACTTACCTACCTTCAATTGTATGTAATACTGTAATATCAACGACCGTGCTATTTCATTTACACGACACGGTGAGCTGCGGCGGGATCGATTGTTAAGCGGCTACCGATACGCAACCAAGGAAAAGCGAAAGTATCGACTGGTCATCGTTTGAATTGGATCCCACTTAGCGTAAGATAAATGAGCGTACAAAGTTATCAGGTAGAAGCCGCTCGTTACAAGGATCATCTTGGCTCCTCAATTATCGAGTGTGCATAATGTGCGCGCCGTAATATGCACCGTGCTGCATTAGTTGCGAGAAATTGCGAGATTATATCACTACTCTGTACTCTGACTTATAACTCTCGGCGCGGGATCAAATCAATTATCATTATCGTGCACGGTGTTGACGATACGCAATGTTTAATGTATGTAATTGTAATAAGGGGAGGACGACATATCATTTGAACGACGATGATAGAACTTAGAAATAATTAGGCAGAAAATTCAGGCACGGTCAAAAAACAATTATCATTTTGTTTGCATTTAATTTTAATGATCTCTCCTCTTTCCAGAAACAGCTCTTATTTTCCGCGCTATGACGTGGATTATTTCTTCGTTCCACTTTCTGCGAAACAACATTGCTGATACTAGGTTTAAGGTGCTGAATTAATTCCAGGTGGAGAATCGCTCAAATTTCTTCGCCGTGGTACATGTCGATCGCACACTTCGCACGACCTCGCGAAACGAGTGTTTTCCGTGCGCTCCTCGAATGCATTCCTCGAACACACTCGCTTGACCACTTGCAGTGGTTTTCGCCTGCGCAAACTGGCAAGTAGTAACGGTAATTCATATAAGTGGGCCGGCTCTCGTCCTCGTGAGCAGGGCCACCACTCCATTCTGCGTTCTCGTCGCGGTCACTTGATCGTAATAATCGTAATGCCCGATGCTGCAACGTGTCGCCATTCACACGCGTATCGTCGCTACCAGGAAGTCACGCGCCGTGCACGTACACGCAGAAATGGGAACTTTTTCCGCGTGTGGGCGCCTCACGCGCGCGTCTCGATCGTCCTTACTTCCGGCGGGAAGCTGCCGAAGTCTTTCATGTTCGTAGAACGGGCTATCTTGCCCGTGATAAATGGAAAGCTCAGTATCTTTTGTGGAACGTTCGCGCAGAATGTTGATAACTTGAACAGGAACTTTGCACTTGGAGGGAATGAGTCCTCGCTGATTACTTCCATGAATTTGACCTACGGCTTCTGGAAAATTAGTGCGATTTTCTGAGGAATAATTTTCGGAGTTCTTTGTTTCTCAAACACGGAGTTATGTATAATTTCACATCTAAATATTTCATTGCTTAACGAATAGACAAATGCGTAAAAGAAATTAACAACGGCATAGCTTAATAACTTAATACATAATATAATGTATAGAATAAACCAAACTACAGGACGACGTTTTAATTAATTAAAGTTTATTTAATAATTATGTCAATGCAACTAACTTGATTACAACGGTAATTTTTGTACGATAAAAATTGCAGATAAGCATTAAATGATGAAGGCAACTTAGTACACGTACGTATAATGCTTCGCTGAAAAAGGGAAGGTTGCAAGTGTGCTTGAAGTTTTACTTCACGCTTGTCAGGTGAAGACCGAAGAAGATCGAAGAAAAGAACACGTTCGGCCACTTCCCATTGATTGATATCGTTCGAAGAAGTGGCGATCACGTACGATTTCTCTCGTTTTCACCAGGCCGTTTTTCACCGTCGGGTCTTCGAGTTAATCCGACAGAAAACCCGAAACACGTCTACGCATTCGACAATCGATTCGAGTGTTTCAGTATCAGAAATCCCGTATCAGCGAGAGCGTGAAACGTCCAGAGAAATCCGCGCTATATGTAACAGTAGTACAAAAATTGGCGATAACGTTGAATCGTCCACTTTTGTTGCATCAATAACAATATAGTAGAATTATAATTAAATAACAATGCATAAATGAATTAATGTAGTTTGACACAATTTTAGAGCTTATAGATAGCTTTCGAATTTCTGGTACTTCCAACACTTCAAACACTTGCAGTTTTACTTTTATTTTAAAGCTCAATAACTTTGATAATCTTTTTCCCTTCGTATACCGATATTCGCTTCATGAATCTTTTCGAGCTTTTCGAGCTTTAGACATTACCGCAATGTGCTTCACTCGGAAGTTCGATAGTTGAGACTTTAGGTGCTCGTACATTCCGATTCATTTTGCGCCAGTGCCAAATAAAAACACATTTCTCCAGAAAACGTTCACTTTTGTTTTTTTTAACCCACGAACTGTACAATTCAATTCGGATGTACAGGGGAAATTCGCGATTAACGGGAATAAATCGCTTTTTCGACTGTTCCCATGTTCCCTTTCGCGATTTTTCTTCAGTCGCGTTTTAACGACTTTGTCGAGCGTGAAAATCTTCGTTTTCAGCGTGGTAAAATTTTTTATTCTTTCCGTTCCATATCTTCGTTCCCTTTCGTGCCTCGATCTTTCATCGAAATCGTTCCCGATTTCTGTCTTCGTCTCGCGCTTTGTCACTTTCTGTCAGGAATGACAGACGGACCGCCGCGGCCGGAAGCAAAGTCGTTTCTTTCTTCCACGAAACTTCCTGCCCGATTGAATATTCCCAGCCACCGCGATCGTTTACCTTTGAAAATTGTGACTGTGACGCGGAAGTAGAGCAGACGTCAATTTTCACAGCGGTTATTTCATTGGCTGTGTATCACATTCGCTATAGCAAGAGGCAATTGTTGAGACTTTGAGGCATTTCCCAGGAGATTGTTTACCACTAGATTACGTTTGTTTAATGAAAAGACGCAGTAAGTATTTTAAAATTTGATAGACGATGAGAGAGATAGTACAATTAAAATGCAGCAATTAATTCATAAATTTATACAAAATCTATATTATACAAAAGTTTCTACAGTGTATTTAATTTTTTACTCTTTTTGATATCAGTGAGAATTTTTCTGGCGAATATTGAGCTATTAATTTATTTTGCATAATTACTCGAGATAGAGCATAGCCATGTTATATAGAATTATCTTTACCCATATGTAGTTTAACATCTGTCTTACTGAAAACGCTACGCAAATAATCATTTCAATTGAGAAGTCAGATGTATTTGCAGTTTGATAGAGGTATCTTCAATGCGTGAGGATACCTGAAGGACCACGCTCCTAGACCTCTGTGAATATTCATTAGATCATCTAGGACGCATCCTTCGATATCGTGGCTAATCCAAAGGTTCTATTATCTCACGAAGATTTGCATCGATGACTTGCAACGCGCGCGAACGGGTTGTAATATCGAACTTTCGAAACTTCATAGTGGTTCAGTGGGCAGTTCAGAGAACTGGGTGGGCGTAACACGAGCAGACGTTTTCGGAATCTGGAATTTCCCAGGACCTTGATTTCCATTCGAGTCCTCGTGAATTCCTGAAAGCTGCTTGCGATGCACATATACACTCAACCTAAAGGTTATTACTTTTCTAACTGACGACAGTAGAAAGTGGAAGTCGTTTCTTTGTCCATTTTCTCACTGAAGCGAAAGTTTCTGGAAAAATCGAATTTTGTTTGGGTCCACTTTTTGAGGACCGAAATAGAAAGTTTGCGATCGAGTGGCGAAAAAGCAAGCCAGTTTCCCGCGAAAAAGTCGCGCGTTTGTCATTTCTATTTCCTTTCGCGCGAGATATAGTCGCGCCTCTCACGAACGGTATTACTCTGTAAGGGTGAGACCATTATCTTTTTTTTGCTGAACTTCGCTGAAGCTTCGATTTGAAACGCAATCGTGCTCGAGCGAGCGACGAAGAGACGACCTCCATTTTCGAGCATTATTAGCCGGAGAATAAAACAAAAAGCTCGAAGACGAGGAGGACAAGAAGATAGTCCATGAGTTTACCATAGCGTCAGTGGCGTATTAAAGCCTGCCAGGTTCCTCTGCCAAAGCCAAACGATAATCCGGATTGCCGGCATCGATTGCATGAGCGTTCCCCGGCGTTTCCGCCTCCTATTGACCTTGAATGCCCACGCAAATCTGCTGAACACAGTCTCTCTCTCTCTCTCTCTCTCTCTCTCTCTCTCTCTCTCTCTCTCT
>NW_020224111.1:22450-41861 GCF_003070985.1 Temnothorax curvispinosus
TCTCTCTCTCTCTCTCTCTCTCTCTCTCTCTCTCTCTCTCTCTCTCTTTCTCACTTTAAGATAAATGGCCGGCATGGGAACAAATCGCGAAAAGTGAGAACTGTTCGCCGGAATTAATTAGGATAGATGTGATAAATGCCCAGTCCCCATAAAATATGCATTGAAGCTACACTTGTTTCCACGGTTCACACGGAAAAATAACGTGTAAAATTATATCCTTTTTTTAAAATGAAGAATACGTCAATTTATTTTAATTAAATTTCAATAAGTCTCGAATGTTTCGCCACTTTCTATAATCTCTTTTAATCGATGCGTAAACGATCATATGTCATCTTCCGTGTTAAATTTTCTTTGATTTTGAAAGGTTTACAACCTAGCCAACATTGGCGAGTAAAACGGCAGTTAACACCTAAAGAACGGAAGTAAAGCTGGAAGAATATGTGTGTACAATTAGGGTAATGGTCTAGTTCGTTTCTAATAGCATTTTATTAACGCGTTGTGTATAATTGTACAATTTATACTTTGTGATTTGTCTTTTTAGAAATGTAAAAAAGACAATATCTATTCAACGGTATACAATTTGTTGGTATGTGTGTGTGTAAGAACTATTATCTAGTAAATTATGAAACATTTGGATAATGTGTTCGCAATTGCTGAAATATTCAATTGTCGTCGGTTCGAAGTAATTAAAACAAATATCTCTATATTTGTTGAATATTACATCATATATGTAACTGATTTAAGTTATAGAATTATTTCTTATATTTATTATTATTAAGATTATTAATATTGTCGATTATATCAGAGATTGCTATACACAATACTATTAGGAACATTGTGTTTCCATTTAAAAATAGCAAGTTTCTATCATAATACTCAAATAATGTAAATTTAAGTATAATCTTCTAATCTCCTTTTTCCCTTCTTCCCCATTGTAATAAATTGAAGTAAATAGAAATCTGCCTTATTCAATCGGACTGGATCTTTTGTACCTAATAATATTTTTGCGTGAATTTATATACATTTTTCCGGTCAATAAATTACGCGCCATAATAATATTAGACAAAAAAATATACAGTTCGACCGAATAAGGCAATTTCTATTTACTTGAGGTATTCACACATTGGTCAATTTTCACTTATTATTACTTAAATTGAACTTCGCGATTTTTAACATCGATTGAGTGGTTGATTCGCCCCTGACCCCCTGACCCCCTAACCCTTCCACCTTGAGACTCGCGTAAGCTACAAATCATACTTTTTATTCAGCTGAATCGGAAACTGCACTTGTGTGAACTCGACCTGATCTTAACCGCGTGTTTTATATTGCGGCAAAAAGACGCAATATAATTTCCGCCGGCGAAATTACGGTTCTCTCGAGGTCGCACTGAATTTCATTTGCAGCGGTTGTTTTTTTGACTTTATTGCTTCTTAACTGCAGTCGCTTCGGTGATTCCGCTTAAATTTAGCGGAGATCCGGAGAGAAGAAATGTTCTTTATATATGGACGAATTATGCCGACAAGCACAATCTATATGGGCCACATAGATTTCGTTTACTATTGATTAACCGAATTTGGCTAGCCTTTCTTCATATTACCTTGAAACGCCGATATATTCCATCGAAAAGCATAAAGCTTCGATATAAATACAATGAAAGACGTGCGGGGGAAGAAAATGCCGTGATACAATAGTTTGTGGATTAAAACGAGTATTCTGTATAGACACATATAATCATAGTTTATAATATATAATAAAGTTAGAACTATGCGAACAATTTTAATAACGAGAAGTCCACTCAATATCGAGAATATACATTATAGGAAAAAGTAGAAATGTTATAAAATTTGTAAACAAGGAATCATATTATAACTCGAATTGTAATATGGTTCTTTTATTCCTTGAATTACATTTTACATATTGTATCAAAGTGAATCGGATATCTACAAGCAGGAATCTACAAGTAGGAAAAATTTCGAAAAAGCATCTTTGATATCATCTCTAACGTCGTATTATCGAATCGAAAAGCGTCATTTAAATAATACTCTAGTTTCTAGTATCGGAGCAACATCAGCGAGCCAGTTGTTGAAACATATGTATATTCTTCAATACAACGTTTATTCAACCTTGGCCGATACTTCCATCCAGACACAGCCTTGAGATACTGCCGGCAGCCACGTGCAATATGAATTCTCGTTGAGAATTCGCATCGTAACAAAAACTCGTCGCTAAAGCTCACTTATAAAGTTTCAATCATATAAGTATAAACTCGAGAGAAAATCGCGATTACGGAGTTTTATCGCACGACTCTGCAATCGTTATCGTTCTTCGTAAGAAAGATCGTGCTCTCAGTCGTCGCGTAAGTGACGTAAAAGTGAAAACAGCTGTTAATATGAAAGCGATAAAGTATTACCGGTTTAATAGCCGATCGTTAATGGGTGGGATATATATTTTAAATAATTTGCATTATATAATTAATGTAACATGCATAAATCATATGCACGGATTATTAAATGTAGAAACATGTGTGTAGCAAAATTTGAAATTGTTAGAATCTATTCAATTTTTGTTCAGAAATTGTGACTATCTTAATGTATTTCGTAAAAATTTCTTTTTGCAAAATTGGGATCGCGTGTACAATAATGATAAATTGTTGCAAACATATTGCAGCGACGTAAATTATTGATTTTTTCATATAACAATAACGCTCGCACTTCGGTTTAAAAATGATGTTGATGCTCGGTTTCACAAACCGTGTTAAAATCGACATTGAGCCACGTACATTTTCATTTTGTCAAAGCAAGTGGCGCGGCGTTTCGCAATTGATCTTGCGCCATCTCCAAAATAAAAAAAACAGCCTATTTATATTTTATATTTCTTTCCATCCGCGCATCTCTCTTTATTAATACCGAAGCGTCTAGTTCATTATGTCCATCGGTTGCGGGAAAGTAGCGATTTGTCGTGCCGAAGTGTAAGATCTTTGACGCATAGAAAAACTTAAGCAGTAAGCAAATTGACCAATTGCAGTAAAAAATTCTCGAAAACTAAGATAGCTATTAGACAATTTGCTTATACTGCAAGAGCCATGGCACACAAAAAAACATAAAACATTAGTGCAGTAAGAAAATCGGCCAATCACAATCAAGAACTTAAGACATAACGTAAAACGGTAGCAAATCTAAACTGTTAATTTTCTTACTGTTAATGTTTTACTGCTTACTTGAGCGTCTATGTGCCAAGGCCTAAGTCTTAATGCTTAATTTTTTCTGTGTGTCACGGCCCTAAGGCGGGTGGCATATTGCCTTCTTCGAGAGCTACCAGCATTGTTTAGCCGACAGTCTCGAGCGGTCTTATTGATTACCCGGCCGTATACGTACGCAGACGCGCGTATGCACGCAACGCATGTGTGCACGCTTAAGCTCTATCTCACGCCTTCACGTGCTTTGTCGCGTATGTATGCGCGCATACACGACATTGCGATATGATCGTTTTCGACGCATCTGGCGGTCGATAATCGACTACGCGTGATAATTATTGCGAAGGCTTTTGTAAAAGGGCAATTTTAATTACTACTTTTGTACACTACCGCTCAAAAGTATTTGCCACCCCAGAAAAAATAGAAAAAATTTTAGTTTTTTGCAGCAAACTTAATTTAAAGTAGAGATTATTACATGGCATGTATTCATTTTTACCTTATACAAAACTGATGTTATGTTGTTATCTTTTAATCCCTTACTTCCTAATTTAATGTAATTATTTTGCGCACGGAAAATCTCAAATAATAAATACATTTTCCGAGATCATCACGTTGGTGTATCTAGAAGCCAAAAATCAATTACAAAATTAATCAACGGGATGTCAAAAACTTATGTAAAGCTGTAATAAAAAAACGTGACGGCCACATTGATAAGGCAAAAATTTTAAATAATGTTATTTTCTTCAAATTATTGTTTAATATTGTTTAAATAACATGTAACTATTACGCAATAAAGACATGTAGCAAATTATTGATCTTTTTATTAAAATTTTATTAATATATAAATTCATCTCTGATGAATATTTTATTAATATATAAATTTATCTTTCTTTAAGGTGACAAATACTTTTGTGTGGTAATGTACATCTATCTCAATTTTCTGCAAATTACGCGGAATAGTTATCTTGGACATTACGTAAATTACTGTATTCTCTTTCTTAACGTATTTAATATATTTTATTATATTTGGATAGCTATTTAAATGTATCCTGTTTTTGATATTCCATTTTATGACTAGTAATCATTCACATATGTTTTATTTTGCGTATTCTTTAATATTATGTTCGTATCTCCTCGTGCTTGAGAGAGTTTTCTTCTAACTTGGACTACGATTCAACAAGTATTCGTGATACGCGAGTCAAACTCGCCGACTCGTGGTGTGTTAACAATGTTTTCCTTATCTTCGGGCTCTTTTGATGCCACGGGAGCGTAACAGCTGGTAAATGTCAGTCGTATGGCGACACGACCGCTTCATCGGATGTGAAACATGTGCTCGCCTTCCCTTCCATCGTCTTAGCCGCGTATAATATTTATCATGGACCGCCCACCCGTGGTATTCCCCGTTTCTTTCCCCATGGGAACATCTCTATGGTTTTTGCGCGACGACAAAGAGGACTTTCACACGAAAGTGTTTTGCTTGCATCGAGAAAAGCGTCGGCTTGACGAATAGTTCTTAGAATTTTTAACGAGCTTTCACAGCGTTGCAGTTGGTGTGATCAAATAACAAGAAGTTTTACATGTGAAGCATGGTTTATTATAATTTTAAAGCAATTTTTAATGATACCTATGCGCGTGAAAATTTTATAAAAAAGGCGATTTATAATTGCGTCAGAAGCATATGTTACTAATCAGTGCCAGTTTCATCAACATTTTGATTTCATCAATATCCTAGTTAAAATTTTTATTTTCTTGTTTCTTGTATACCTTTATTTTCTATTTTGTTTGTATTAAACGAAACTTTTTCTCATAAATGAGGAAATGAAAGGAATATTTTATCTTATAATATTGGCTCGTGAATTTTGTAAGCGCGGTTAGAAATTACGCTAACTAGACTATATTGTCGTTGAGAATCTTTTGGGTATGTGTAAAGAAGTAACGGAAACCTTTTCGCGCCTGCACTTGTTGCACTTTGCTGTCAACGTCACAACGACGAGTCACGCTATCAATGCGTGGACGAGCGTCTGTGCGTCAATTTATTGATTCCGCGATGATCCTTAACGTGCGGCAAAACATGACAGTGAAAGTTCCATACAGCGAATATTAGATTACCGTTCATTATCGTAATGTACGCTGCCACGAGAAAAATAATTAACAGAAAAAAGAAAATTACTATACGACGCGCTTTCGAAAAGTTGTCTTTTGTTAGTAAATGTGCATATCACAAGTGTAGTTAAACGAAACGTGCATTTAAGGAAAAGTAGAATTATTTTGACGGAAGAATTATTTTAACGTGCTCTTTAAACAATTAATTGTTGTTTGATTATTTCAACTTTCCTTGATGCGGTCCTGATCGTCATTATCTTGTGTTTCTTGATACGTAAGATCTCTACTTAGCATTTTATGTTATAACAGACTTGAGAATTAGTATGCATTATTTTTCCACTCGATAGAGCGTGCACTAGAGTCACGCATAGTGATATATAATTATAAGCAGCAAAGTACATTGTACGTAATATTATGAACTCAATAACGAAGTTGATCTTTCAGCTCCAACCAAAGCCATTTTTTAGACTGACAGTAATTTATAAGCTCATATACTTTGGATTAAACTCAGAGAATCTCGGATTATTATGCAAAGACGATTTACATTAGAGATATAAACACAGTTTGAACAACATTAATACATTTTTACCAGTTATTTTAAACAAATATCAAATAGAAGAAAAGATATAATTTTTTTCTAATTTATCTAATTTTGTATATTAACTTTAGTTCTATATATGTTTTATTCAGAGTCTGTCAGTACAAATCCACGCGTTTATTATGATGAGAAATAAAATTATTTTTCCTGCATCTGTAAGAGAAAATAGTAGGATGTCTTGCTTATCTTGTGATCCTATACGATTATGTTCAATCCCAGTAAATCCCGAGATCAATCCCTGCTTATCTATAATGTTGGCAAATCGTGGAATGCCAGATCGTGATACACCGCTTCTGAGAAGGACGTTTTCCATGATACGAGCGAAAAATAAAATAAACCCATAAAGATAACCAGCAGTAAATGGTGCACTGTCAAGATTCCGAGCTCTCTTGTTTTTACGCTGCTACGGAAATGTCACAGATTAAATGCAACGAGCACATTTGTGTTTATTTAATCCTTTTGCGACGATTTATTTTAATAATTTGTAATTGTACTTTTCATAAGGGCATACTTATAAAATGAAATCATGAAATATTTTATCAATTTGTTTATTTTATGGAACACGTAATAACCCGTTTAACGTGAAAGGATTAAATGACTAACGCCACGTTTATTTATTAAAAGCGTTCGCAAGAATATATGACCAACGCGAATACTACGTGAATATTAATGGACTAATAAAAAAAAAGGCCAATAGAAATTGTTGTGACTGTGTGGTATTCGAACAATTAATTATTTTTCGAAACAATTTTGTTGCTCGCAAACTATTCGAAGTTTTCCTTTGACATGTTCAGAATTATGCGCGCGAGAAACATATGTTCGTCGCTGTTACTATTCTACAACATATATACTGAAAGTTATATGAACTCACTCACTCATTCGCGAATTATAAATGTAAAGCGCGTGTTAATTTAAAATGTCAAAATTTGCATACTCACAAATATTCTATCTATTAAGATTATTTTGTTGTGAAAACAGGACATTCCGATCGCAGATTACGTATTCAGATTTTTTCGTACACGACTTCGGCCTATCAGGGAAACTCATTAGGCGAGGCGATTTAGTGTGCAAAAAAAGTGTTGAAATATTTTAAACGTGTCTCCCATCCGTTTCTTTCATCTGTAATTATGTAAGCCTCTGAGGAAAGTATCTCGATAATTGGCCGCGTGATGCAGATCCCGTCGAGTCGAGTCTCGTTCTGATCGACCTTTTGTAATAATCCGTTACACGGACACGCCGCGCCGTGTCATAATCAGGCGAATTCGAGAACGAGTTCTTCTTTTTTTTTCCTCGCCTTCTTTTTTCACGCAACGGCGCGGCCTTTCGCTCGTTCTCGCGATAAAAATACGAGTCGTGAGGTCGACGCGCAAATGTATAATACACTTCCCGCACACGAGATATCGTAAGACACGTGTTTATTATCGCTGTTCATTTTATGCTTGTCAGTGGCGCGCGATTTGTTTCGTGAATCCGTCAGAACTGAAATATCCGAAGAGTCTCGGAGACTCGGGAGAAGGCGTCGACTGTCATAGTTTTTTTTTATCCGATTACTTCAGTCGACAAGAGCGCAGGAACTATAACAGGCAGCAGGTCGATGCTATAGACGCGTGCAAATTGTCACTATGTCTAATCGACACGGTCTAACAGGGGAACGACGATTGTTGGAGCGTTACGTAGGCTATACTTTTCTACATATGTATAGAGAAGAGTATATATATCTATCGATATTACCTTATTACATCCATCGCGTTACATCGTCGTTTTAGCTCTCGTCTCTCGTCATTACATAAATTATGGTCGGATTAGCTAATTGGTCGTCGGATAGGAAACTGGGACAATGTGATATCACTGAATTCTCTGGAGGGAAGGAAAGTCCCGAAGACATTCAGCATTTTTCCACGAAATTCGATGTGCTAAAATAGAGCTGTTATTTATCGCAACATTTTCCAAAAAGGAGAGATAAAATTTCAGGGAATGTATCTTAATGAAGACATAATTTTTCTATCTTAATGTATGCTAATTGCTAATGTTGCGCTGTGTACAGTATTTTACGAATGGCTGGAAACATGAAATGGTCTTATGGTCATTTTTTTTCCAGTCGTTCTTTCCGTTCGTTAACGTCAATCGTCATTTGGACAGTTCAAAGTCCACAGTATCTCACAGCGCTGTGCAATTTACGACATTTACGTGAATATCATGATTATGCATTTCACATGGAACTTGACACCTGCGCGGAGTTTCTCTTCCTCCCATAATTAGCGTAAAGCCAAGCGAGAAAGGCTGGCGCGCGAATGCACGGCCGTGCTCGCGATGTCACGCTTTTACAAATTGGCCTCACTTTTCCCGCGCATAACTCACTATTAATTCAACCAAACAAAAACACTTGGAAACGGTACAAATTGCTTAAGTAGCTAAACAACGGTGCACATTTCTCGCTTTTTAATTAGCGCGGATTTGATTTCACCACGTCGCCGTGCGCGGTCTTCCTGACGAAGAAAAACCGCAAACTGCGATATTCATTATCACAGCGTGTTTTTCACTCCCCGCGTTACTTAAAGTCTCATTTCACGCATTTTTGCACTTTGCAGTACCTAATTTCCGTTTAAACGTTTGAACTGCAAATATTCTCCGCAATGACGTCCATCGTTTAACCATTTTTACACGAAAACATTATTTTATTAATGATATCGTAGGGAAATGAGATATTTTCTTATGCGCTTTGACCTTTGTTGTCTCATCGCTTTTAACGTTTCGCAGAAGTAAAATTAATATACAATCTTATTAAAGCAACACATCATATCCGCCCCATCGGACTTTGTTTTATTTATGCGATTCTGTAAGTTAGAAAGCTTTGATGCCTTTTTTTCTTTTTTGAGACGTTGCATCATCGAGATGACAGAGCACCGTGTGCCGTTTTTTTTCCGTGACAATCAAATGCGCGACCGTATACGACCTGAGTTGTAATAAATCGCATTTAAAGGCTCCTTGCACGTGTCATTTATTCACGAGGAATGACGACCGCGATTAATAGCTACTGACACAGTAGCATGCATGTGGGCTGTTCTCCGACGATATTTTTACAACGGACGTTTATTCGAGATTTTTCATACAATGAGGAACGGTGTTTTTGCAGCGCGGAAGCTTGTCGCGAGTTTAACGTTGCAATTTTTCGTGCTGGGAGCGTACTAGCTGCACACTGTTGGAAAATTTTTGTAGGTTTGTTAAAAAAGATCCTTGTTAAAATTTTTGTGTAAAATAATCAACACATACATTTGTAGATTTAACATATACCTGCTATGTTAATTGAGCTTAACAAATTTAAAATGTAAAATTATTAAAATAATTTAAAAATCATGTTAAATTAACACAATTTGAACGTATTCATTAAATATGTTAAAATTTACAGAAAAAGAATATTGATTTTACTCTATAACAGAAGTAGGAATAAAAATGTGCAGAAAAAGAGTGTTGATTTTATTTTACAATTTTAACTGCAACATAAAAGTTATGTTAATTGTACACATAATTAACCTCTAATTACGATCAAAATTACATTTCCTTTCTGTTGAAATATTTTAACACAGTATCGCGGTGTTACTATTTAACACATCCATATTATGTTAAATTAACACAAAAATTTGAGTCGACCGTTTGGGACGTGTGATTTATGTTATAATTATATTTAACATAAATTCTCTAACAGTGCAGGGAGTATAAGCTGCGTAGTATATATCTTTTTTCTTCGGCGCTATAATCATACAATTGATATTCATGATCGATTATATAGCGTTCTGCCGACCGACATGACTACACTCCCGTGAAGCATGAATCCGGGAGCGATATCGACGAAATCTTCACACATCAAGTGGAAGATTTTGATTGCATATGGGTATGCGTATATATAAAACGGAATCGTGTGTCAACTGTTACATGACGCCATATAAGACGCCACGTTCTATCAACTTCAGACACTTGATCTGAAAAGACTTATGTGTGGAATTTCATGTCAGCTTTAAGGGGAACTTAAAGTAAAATTAGATAGTTATGTTATTATAGATAAAGATTATACCGAGGATTTGTAATTCGCGCGAAAATTATTGGATTTATAACTCGAAAGTTATTTTTTAAATAATATATTAGATCATTATCTCGATCCTTCGGATTTCAATTAAAGGAGAGAAAATCCCGAGTCTCTTGAATAATTTATCGTTAAAATCAAATCGGAGGATCCAGAATTCTGTATGTGAATTGTACTTGCATATAATTTAATTGTGGGCCGTCCGCAGTGGCCGTGCTCTGTCGATTTGCAACGCGTTATTCGTATTCCTTTCGTTACAGCGGATGAACTAAACATCGGGGGGACGTAATCCGTCGATAAACCGATTTCGAATTGGTAATTAACATTATGGCATGCGAGTGATGATTATGTAACGTATTTTGATTCGGTATAGACGAAGAGCGTCACTTGTGAATTGCATGTTCCTATAAATAGAATTTATATTTAGTACGTCGGTTGAATCTTCAAACGACTCTAACCTTGGATACTTTTTTAAAAATTACGATAAAATTTCGGACAATTCTCAAAAAATGCCTCTTGAAGAATATATAATTAAATATTAAATAAATGCTCGATTATGCGAGTTTGATACTTGTTTTTACACCACAAAAACTGTTCCTTTTCCGTTCCACACCAATCATACCTATATCTTTCAAAGTTTATTAAATATATACAAAATTATCCAAAAACCTTATTACATAAATTTCACGGAAATGTTTATACTCAGAAATAATTTTTCTTTATATTATTCTTATTTATCTCTGATATGTGTTAATATATTCGTTCAGGAGAGAATTTGTAAAACATTCTGTATCTATAAGCTTGGAAGATCTGCAATTCATCTGCTCACGTAATCGTTTTTGTTTGCTTTGCAAAATTACATATACACTTCTTATGAAACAGAGACCACACACAATAATAATATTTTACGGTGCTGCGGTGCAAGCAAAGTTCTTCTGTCATTATCAGAGCTCGAACGACGTAATATGATATCGTGTTCGGCGGAGGTAATTAAGAATGTAATGTAGTCTACGTTCCTGCGATATGTGTCCAGTTTATATATAATTATCTTATCGACTTAACTACGATCAACTTCTCAATAATTAAGATTTTCTATGCAGACATTGATTTCGTCTTTTTCAAAAAGAGTTATGTCCTGTATATTACCAAAGCACACAAACATTAAGTAAATAGTAGCGGTGAGTAACGTGGTGGTCTCCGCACATCTCTCGTATGGCGAATGTCAAATATATTTTCTATCGATTGGATTAAGCTAGAGCGAAATTGAATCGACGGATTCCTTCTGGTTGTCGTTTACCGGGCGCATGTCGTCGAATACTGCTTTTACAAACGTCGCTCGTGCACGCAATATCGCAATATCGCATTGTAAATCGAATACGATGTAATTTCGACCGTCGACTTATTGATTCAGTGTTATATTCGCCACGCAATCACGTGCGCAATCGTTATAAACTCTTTGATAAGCATTAATGTTTTATCCAACGTTTTTGTACCGAACTACTTCAATGATAATTTCATGACACGTTTGCTGCATTTAGCATCAAAGGGAATTTACCGAACGTTTCTTGCATGGAAGCGTTACGGCAAAACGAATACATAAAATTATATAATAATATAATTTTCGTATATAAATTAAAATAGCGAAACAGCGATTGAAATTCGAAATTCGAGAATTGGAAATTGCTCGTTTGTTTTTCACAAGATTATCAATTAATAATATCTTGTGTTTTTAAAATTATTGAAAATGGACATAAACCGACATTTGTGTAATACAAAAATTACATTCTTTTTTGCATTAGCTATAATTTTGATTTGTTAATGGTAAAATTGTTTGCCTGTAGCGTTTACTTAATTTTAGCACGACTGTCGCAAGCATTTATTATGATGAATGCGGCGACTGTATAATCGAATCATATTCGTGTCCGGCTACATGTGTATATAGCGAATATTCGCGCTGTACTTTTAATTATTATACAGAGAGAGATTGCTTTTACACTCGCTACTCTAGGTATAGTAATATCACGACGATTCAAAGGAAGCTTTTTCGACTTCCTCAGTCAATCAGTAAATGGAATCGTGACTACTTTCGAGGGAAATTTTCCGTTGACTTTCCCGAAGGCAGTTTCACCTTCTAAAAGAGTTTCTGTGTCTGTCGTAGTTTTCAAATCCGGGCACGTAATTTTCGCCCGTGGAATTTGTTCCAAAATAAAAATCTCTTTGAGAAAAATTGCGAAGTTAATTTATGGTCTTCTAGAAAATTTTGTCTTTAGAGAGGTATAAGCTACATAGGTATAGGTTTACACGCGCAACAATAAAAAAAACATTTCAGTATATATACACGCATGAAAGATATGCGAGAAAAGTTGGAAACAGTATTTTTTCCTGATAACATCACCGTCCAAAGCGCGTGTCCTTTCCTTTCATTAGCGACCATAATGGTGGCAGTCGTCCAAATTGGCCGTTAGTCGTGCTGCTCCGTTTTAACCATGAAAGTTATACATCTAGCAGCAAGCGACTTAAACTCGATTGTCGATCGTAAAATTTTGCCGATAAGCGCGCCGGACCGGTAAAGCATAATCATTTTAGCCGTATCTGCAATGCGATAGGACTCTCTCGATGCGATATACGTAATATAGAAGTCATTTAAATTACTTCTATGGCGTCAAAATGTTTATCAGGAAATTTGAGACTGGCGATGTAATTTAGAACTGTAATTTGACCTGGATGTTTATGCTAGTTACGCTTGCATATAGTTTAAGCTTGCGTTCGTGAAAGCGTGCTCGAATTTCGGCGAATTTTGCGATTAAGTTACGACCATGAATTAAATGTTCCTTAAAGTAAACTAATATTAAATCCTTCTTTGGGAATGTTTTTTATAGTTACGCGATTATACACAAAATTGCAAAGTTTTATTGGAATCTTTAACTGTGTGATATCGTGGTCTTTATTTTTTATGTACCTAAACTTTTTTATAACAATATTTATGATGTATAATGTATTTTGTGTATTTTATATCTTTTATAATTTAAATATATAAAAAATTGACATATTACAGAACCGTAATAAATTATAAAGTATATCGCGTGCAGATCAAAACTTGGTTCTTTCTTTAAAAAATTTGCGTGTAAATATCGGGGACAAGATGTAGAAATATTTCTTTAGATTAGAAGGTAGAAGGTCAAAGTGATTCTTGATTGCACACACGGGACCGAAAGTATCAAACTAGTCTTTCAGCCTTGGTTAGAATATGTCAAGAGACGTTTTGGCATTGATCCCAAAATCAGCTTCTGATTTGTATTGCTTTCACGAGCGCACGACGCCACTGTTACTTTGCCGTAATTTATACGCGTTGTCATCAATTTCAATGTTCGACAGACGTCAGAACGGGTATTTGTGGGCCTTCATTCAATTCGCGATAACACGATAAGCCATAAATTGACGAAACGAAATCGATGATTTACGTTTTTCGGTGGATGAAGAATAGAAAATTGATCTATCGTTCGACATTTATTGTTTTTAGCGTCGAGCAAATGCCTGTAAATATTTGCCACTATGATGTTGATAAAAATGCAATATATGTGATTCGGTGATTAACGCTATAACTTTCTCTCGCAATAGCAAGATCGATTCCAGCAGTTGAAGTTACACTGCCATTAAAAATTCTTTATAATCCATGCCTGTAATTACATTACGTAAACGTCTATGCTGAAGAAGAAGTGTTTCACGCAGCAGCAGCGGTAACCCGATTATACGCAATATAATTGCGAATAATTCTTTTTAAATTAGAAAGCTTTTCAGTCGCAGTGAAAGTGTGGCACTATTTCGCATACAGTGTTTGAAAAAATTCTAGTGATTAAAGAAGCATGTAGTCCAAAAATTATGGATGATTATAACCCAATTACCGATTTAGTTTTTGCTGTACATCTTGTTTGGCATTTATATAAAATGCGAGATATCTAAAAAGAGCATGTATACATATAGAGAAAGGTATAACGATCTAATGTCTTGCGACAAATGTTATTTGTCTGCATGCTACTTTAAGATACACTAATTATGTTGTACAGATAGTAAAAGGTGGTTACTCGAGGATTAAGTAGTGTGAGAATCAGTTTAATCTCCGACACGATTGTTCGGTGAGAATGCATACAGCAACAAAGTCTCACACGATCGATGATCAATTGTCATTTGATGTTCACGTTAATCATACGCAACTGTCGCAGGACTGTTAATTGTTAATCAGGATTATTAATTGTTGCTTGGGAATTATCGCGAATCGAATGGAATAATTCTGTTGTGAGTCGGGGCAGGGGCAGGTAAATTACGTCGTAATTTACTTGCCCCGATTCGCAACGGAATTATTTCATTCTCGAGAAACCACTTATAATATTGTCTACATCATGCATGGTTTCGTGATAAAACAAAAAATTGCACGTGTAAAAACAGAACAATTAATTACGAAAGATTGTTGTTAGCAATAAAGAGTACAGATATCATCTTTTTTTTTGATAACTTATCGCTTTATCTTATCGATTATTACTTGTGATCTAACTAAACGATTCTTCGGAACAGTGTGTTTTTTTGTTATGTTCAAAGGTTATTTATGATATTCTGAGTTCTTAGTACTGTCATGTTTGTCACTGTCTTTGACTATTATTAAATGCAAGATTCTACCAAAGATTATTATTTTACTTTTTTTCAGACAAGTGGGCTATCTTTAAGAAAGTCTTTAAAATAAGTTTACTTATTCAATATATTTATGTTTATTGCTATTTGCATTAATTAGCATCTTTTATATGTATAATTTAATGTTTAAATTAGAAAACAATCGAAAAAGATTTGATTACATATTTTTGGTATAAAATTGTTTTATTATATACAGCTTATATTTTGCATAATTTTTAATTAATATGCTAACAAATACATTATTATAATTAATAATATCTATTAATTGAAAATTGATTAAAATATAAAAAGTTAATTTTTAATTTTATAAAATAAAATCAAATATGTTTTCAACGATTTTTGCATAAAATTGTTTACCACTTTTAAACATGTACATGTTTTAAACATAATTACCAACATATAGTCATAAAAATCTATACGTATGCCTCGTGTACACACTTAAATATTAAGGGGTGAAATGTAAGCCAATACCTTGAGTTAAATAACATTTTATTATTTTTAACTACTATATGTGAAATATTATTTTAACACAAAACATTATTATTTTAATTCCATTGATTTAGTTAAATTAATGATATATTGAGTAGAAACAGTGGCGACTTATAGGAATGATTAAAAATGACTTAAATATATAGGTACCTATATACAGTTTATAAAGGGATATTTCCTTCGAAGCGGCGGTTTGCGCCTTCGCTCACGAACGCTAGGAAGTTAATTAGCATTTAATTTTAGCACGGCGATCGCATGTGTTAATTCGCCACCACTGCTACCGGAAGTGGTACCGAGAACACGCGTTTGCTTTTTTTTTATGACCCTTCCATAGACTTCGTAACGGTCGATTTCCCTTCGCGTGTGGCTCGATTGAACACGTCGCAATGATCGCTCACATATATTATTAGGGTCATAAGTCCTCGAACAGTCCACAAAGGTTAATCTTTTTTATTCAAATCGTTTATATTTTATTATTCGCGGTTCTTTATATATCTTCGTCTTGTTTAAGAATATACAAAGAATAACTTTTGAATAATTTTAGCATATAAATAAAGTTATTTATGTTACGCATGCATTTCTTGTTATTATCTGAAAAAACATATCTGCAAGAGAAGATAAAAATATAATTAATGGTAATTTTAAGTCTTTAAGTCTTTCGCTAGAGTATTTTTTTGGTATTATTTTTGAAGTTTTTGTTCTGATTATAATATTATTTAATTAGACTAATTACACATTATTATTGAAATTTTCATGATTGTGTAATAGAAAGAGTCTTTTTTAAGTAACTGGACTTTGTGGATTTTGCATCATATATGAGTTACATAACATATGTGTTTGTGTGCGCACGCGCGTATGTGTGCGTATGTGATTTATTATCTTTTACGTGAAATATAAAACAACTTTGGCTATTGAGGAAAAAGGGATAAAAAATTAATTATACAAGTTCTATTTGCCTCATTTTATTTAATACTTATAATATCAATATTAATAATGAAAGTAAATGTGATATTTATGAACTGTCGAAAGCATTCTTTTAAATCATATATATTAATAATTTACTGTACATAAATAATATGCATTTGTATATTTTCACGAGAAATCGATACGAAGTTCCCGTCGCGAACGTCACGCGAATTTATTCGACAGGCAGGTATAAATGTACGCGCGCATACATGTGCATGTGATACGCATGCAGTGCACAACGGTAGCTATAAGGTCTCTCAATATGTTCCTTGCTGAGGAAATACGAAAACTCCAATGCAACGTTGCGAAGAAACTTGAAGCAAGCAAAAAACTTCCAGACGTTATTTGATAATACAGAATTTCTTGATAAGAATCTCTGCTGCATTATCAGTATAATAATTATTTATACTTAGTACTTAAATAAGTAACTATTTTATGAATAATGAGGAAAGTAATTGATAGCCTATATTACAATTTTAAATTTAATCAATGTTACCGATTAGCAAGGCTAATTTTATATATTATTCATTTATATTATGTACATATTATACACGTATAAAATGAAATGCTTCTTGTTAATGAGAATAACTGTGTAGAATTCTATAAATCTCTATCAACTTAGTGCAAAACATATCTTAGAGCCTACATAAAGTACTAAGTATATAAAGCAAGATTGAAGACAAGAGTTTTAAATGCTTTACCTGTTAAACCTGTTAAAAATTTGTGATTAGCAAATATCTTAAATAAAAGTAAATATTTATTATATACTGGATGATAAATAAAGTGCCACGCGGTACTGAATTTACTTTAATAGCAATAAATTAATTATTAGCTCTTTTGACGCAAATGATGACAAAGGAATAAGTATATAATGGGGATATAATCGCGCACATCGATCGAAACTTTGTTTTAATTATCGACAAGTCATTCAAGTCCTGTATTCTCCGTTAAGGTTTCCCCCTTTACATTAAAATTCGTGCAATCATGTTTTCTCGAGCGCTTTACCTTTCGCTGTTCGCTCATTTTTCCGCACGAAATTGAATAGAGTGAACGAGACAGGCCCGATTTCCATTTCGTTATCATTCAATTCGCATCCAGAATCGTAAATAGAATAAAATGCTTTATAGATACATGCGTTCTCTCGTAGAGTAATCTAGCATTTTTAAAAGATTATAAGAAGAGATTGAAAATTATATATATATTTAGATTGAAATGTGTTATAAAAAAGCTGTTTTTCGAAAATACTATTTTATTTTTACAGAATTATTGCATATTAATAACAGTGTAATAACTTTATTATTATTATTATTATTATTATTATTATTATTATTATTAGCATGAGGTTATTATTATTATTATTATTATTATTGTTTATATCTGTAATACGACGTTAGGAAATCGAGTTGATTTTACGGTTAAGAACGGTGAAACATTTCTCCGGGTTGGCTGAATTCTTGTTCTTGTACAGAGTAAGTTTCGCCTCGAGCATGAATTTTTAATCGGAGTGCAACCTGATTAATCGTGATCAACCGACTCAAAATAAGATAAAGGAAACTGGTTGCACCGGATTAACGCGATGGCGAACAGCTGTGGATATTGCGCACTTTGCGAACGTTCGATTCGGACAACAACTTTGCCGGACATTTTCGACCCGTTATTGCATAATCATCGTTGCTTTTTAATAAAATGCTGATGTAAGTTAGCTTTTTATCGTTAGGCCTTTCTCCGTTGACCTTTCTCTTTCTCGCGTCTAGCAGAAAGCCGTGTATTTAAACGCACCCGTTACGCTTCAAAACGGCAATTTGCTTCCCCCTGAAGCAATGCTTGCGAGTTTGATGTTTACGTCGAAATTGCGTGCAGGAATTCGATCGCAAATGAAGTTTTGCTTCACCGAATGAATATTCGCCACCGCAGAAGGCGTGAATTCTCGCGCATGTGTCTGCAATATTATTTGCTTACATTATCGCGATAACACGAGCGAAGTGTAAATAATTTGGCGCTGTCGTAATTTCACCTGTCCATTGACATAATTGTTACATTTCATTATAATGGAGATTAAACGCGTTTTGAAAATGCCCGAAATATTTGAAACACAAAAATCATATTGAAAATTTTTGCGTTTTATTGGTTTTTTTGCTATTGATCTATCTTACAGATAGCTCATAGAGTCATGAAATAGTAAGAGCCCGATTAGAATCTACTTTTACCTGCTCAAACAAGGGTCGATAGTAAATACGATTTTATATCGCCATGTGTGCACATACTCGCCGCTTTACGAGCAGATATTTGCGTACAGAGGGTTGTGCTCGCTTATTTCCGTTCTTGAATTTTAGCTACGGAATTCTAGAGCGAGAGCCGCGTTGTTTATCGCACACAAAGAATTCCTCGAAGACACACGCGATACGCGCCCCGGGATTAACGATGTAATTTGCCGGATTATGAATGTCAAACAATATATCGGTTTTAATACCGACGGATAAGTGCTTTGAAATTGAAAAGTTTCGCAAATAGATAAGAATCGATAGCACGATCGTGTTACTCAGAATCAGTTAATTTCGAGTGAGTATTATCTCGGCAGATTACTCATGTTTCTTAAGATGGCAGTAAAGTTTCAAGAATATATGACAAAAAAAAGGAATTCTCAAATGAGATAGCTAACGGGAGATGTTAACGAGAAATCGATCGATTTCAAACTGATCGATGCATTAATAAGATAATTCCGAAATATCCTTCGTGCACGATATGTAGGTAAAGTCAAATCACGGATTCACTCGGTGGGAAGTCGCGATTACGTGTTAACGCCATTACGCGATCGTTATAACGTACGCGTTTTAAACGTGTCGATTGCGTCCACGATTGGCATCATCGCCAGCAACAAATTTCCCGATCAGTCTCGATCGTTCCAGCAGCGCTCGCCTTGACACGGGCACGTGCGCATTCTCGGGCGTGTACGCAGCGGATTATGCGGAATGGCATAATGATGACAAGTCACAAACGATGCAAGGCTGCGAAAATTCACGGCCATGCAATCACCGTGTCTCCCCCGATGAATCTCGAATCTTTGCGCCTCTCGGTGATCTTCTGCCGTAGTTTCTCCGCGCGCGAGGTGTGCATCACCGAGAATAAACCTGCACGCTTATTATTAGCTTACATCACCGATTGCGAACCGTCGTTCCTCCTTCGCATACTGCTCTCGCCGTTTTTTTTTCCTCTTTTCTCAAACGAGCCTTGCAGCTGACAAGCGCAAACAAGGCTCGCAAGCTCGCGACGTCTGTACAAACAATTATAGCTGCCGCCATGT
>NW_020224111.1:41871-67221 GCF_003070985.1 Temnothorax curvispinosus
TATATAATATACGAGGCACGCTCGATCATTTAAATTGTCAAAACATATCTGACTGTCCTTGATGTTGGAAACAATTTATAGTATAGATATTGAGTGTCAAAAGATAGGATTTCAAAATAAAGACAAAAAATTATGTGTATATATTTATTATTTTTATTATTTTGACATTTAACTGGTGATCAATCGACGGCCATTTATTTGAATACACCCAAAAAAAAATATTCTGCCGATAAGTGGGGAATTCCTCTTAGCAGTTCCTCTAAGCAAAAAAACATTATATGAAGAATATCCTTCTTTAAGTAATACGTATTACTTTATAAATGAGTGGATGCGTAAGCTATAATCAAGAGTAAATTCCTCTACAGTAAATTCTACTATTAGCCTCTTAAAATAAGAGGATATGCTAGATATTTGCGGCGCGCGCGTTAAAGTTAAAAGACGATCGTCTTATTAGCTACGCGATGCGTACGCTACCACACGAGACGCCCGTGTAGAAAGTTCAGCCCCTTGCACAATGCCAGGCAACAGGCAATAGGAACAGGAAATAATAAAAAATCGTTAATTACAACCTAAAATATTCGAATGTTATGATTTGTTGGCAACAGGCAATAGACACATAATTTCCAACGTGACGGAAACTCCTGTGTCTATTGCCTGTGTCACTGTTTATTCTGCATTTATATACATTGATTTCTGATTTTTATTCCCTGTTCCTATTGCCTGTTGTCTTTATTAAGAATGGCCTTATATAACATAAGTCCTCGATCATTAGTTATATATTAGGGATGCCATAAGAAAGATTTCCTTATTTTAACCTGATGAGGTCCCTATCATTATTTATTAGGGATTCCATAAGAAAAGTTTCCTTATTTTTATCTAATAAGGTCCTTGTAAGGATTTGATAAGGATGTTTTAACTTCATAAATACTTATTTATTAGGGCTAACCGGATAAGGTCCCGATCATTTATTTATTAGGGATGCCATAAGAAACGTTTTCTTATTTTTGTCTATTGAGGCCCTTGTAAGGATTTGATAAGAATGTTTTAACGTTTTAACTTTATAAACATATTATTTTCATAAATATATTTACGAACACAAAATTTCATAATAAGCCGGCACTGGTTTCTGACATTCACCCGACATTAAGAAATATTATATCATATATCTTATATCCAATTCAAAATTTTATTACTCTTTTTAAACTGAATTTGTTTATTAAGATGATTTTTGGAAAATTATATATTTCCGCTGGTTATGTAGACAATATATAACACTTACATCAAATTAAGAAGTGGTCTACCATGTAAGGCAGTTGGCTCACGATCCAGAGGTCCCGAGTTCGATCCCACCAAGGTAAGTGTTTTTTCCAATACAAAAAATATTTATAATCATAGACTACATCTTAAGAAACAAATTTAGTTATAAAATAGTAATAAAATTTCAAAATAAATAATTTTTTTTATTTATTTCGGGTGAATATCGGAAATCAATGTCCTCTAATATTAAGAGGATTGCACAATCTTGAATCTAGAGTCTCATGATTAGAGGATATTCCTCTACAGTTTAAAACATCTTCTTAAGGCCCTATTTCAGAGGAAAATCCTCTAGCATGAACCAGGAACCGCTAAACTGCAGAATATTTTTTTTTGGGTGTAGTACATTAATAATTATATGTAATATTATAAAATCAAAATTGCATATATGCGTTAAGAACGCGAGATCATCGCGAACGGACGTTTCACTTCAGACCAGAATGAATCAGGACAACAGTTTTATTGACTTTGCTTGTCTGATGCAATATCACATACCGCGGCATTAGATCTCATTAATGCAGCGACAATTTCTCGCCGCGGAGTAGCGGATTAAGATTCGATGCACAGTCTGGCCGAGGCGAGGAGAGAAAAGTGAGAAACTCAACTGGTGAATTCCCGATGCGTTACGGTGGCTCGTTTACAGTTACATGCATTATTCTACAGAACGGTTTTCTTTAGAACGTTCGTTGCCCGTCGATCAAGTTACATCGCGACTCGGAGACGAGATGGAGGATAATGCGATGCGATCGAAAGACATACTTCTTTCGGAAAGAGGGGTCTACGATATTTTATTCATGAATTCGAATATCGCTCGTCTATTCGCTCGCTTTCCTTCAATTACGCGGCTAGCTATAGTATTTGTTCATTATTTCCGAGGAAAGTCAAAGTCGACCATCGCTTCGCGTCGCCTGCAGATTCCAGAGAGAGCTAACAAATTTCGACGAGCTCGAAATACCTCGCGCGGCTGCAGTAGTTCCGCCTCGGCAACGTGTAACTACGCTTAATAGTTTTACTACCGTGAAAACAAGCCGCTATTTATCTTTAAACGCCTCCTGATACCGTTCGACGTCCGGCATAACGGAGATCATCGTAACAGATTCCGCGACAGAATAGTCAGTAGTGACGATCGATGCGCATCTTCCCGTCGTTCGCTGCGATTCCTAAATTTAAGGAGAGATTTCTCGAATATTGACATGACAGAAAAAGCAGCGGTTTAGCAGATCACCGCGGAGTCAATGAAATTGCTTTGTACGACATATGTGATTTGTAAATTTCCGTTTTTCGTTCTCAAGAAGAATAGTTACTTACTTCTAAATATAACGCAGCCGACTATTATTTCGTTTCTGTCATTATGTGATGCGATCACATTCGTAAAACGTGGGCGGGGACATCGTAAGTGTTATAGCACTACGATTATTGTGAACGTCTAAACGGATTATTTTTGGTACTTTAACGTACGTTGTACATCAATGTCGTATAAATTCTCCGTAAACGGTATTCTCGGCGATTCACATGCAAGGTAAAACCAAATATAGCTAGTCAACTTGACGTTGAAGAATCTGACGATCGATTTGTCTGCGGGCCGATTAGAGCGTTCTATACGAGTTATAGCTCAGACTTTATTACCGTTTACATTTCTAACTTTATACATTCGCGAATAAATAGATATGTCTGAATAAAATGTCAATCGTGAAGTGACACACGATACAATTAATGCAGCAGTAAGAAAATTCTTTGACTCGCTCGTACAGAAAGCTCGAAAAGTGGACGATAACTTTGTATCGCCCTATAAGGAACGTATCGCGCAAATACCAGCTTACGTTATTTATGCGAGTAGTCAGCGGGCAGTCCGTCAGGTTTTCCGTCCAAATTTAGCTCGATAAACGCCGAAAGGTCAAGCGTATGGAGAACAGCGCATTCAAATAATTCCATATACTTGTAATTTTATTCAGTTCTTTATCTGAAAATTAAATTTTTCTAAAAGTTTCTGCTAAGTATATCATTTTCGTAATGACCTTTTATTTTTCCCGAATTGGTAATTTATCGTCGTGAACAGTTAGAATGACTACTGCCAAAAATGTAACTTACCATATTCCAACGTCAACAATAAGACAATAATAAATTAACGAAAATCATGCGCGCGCAATAAATATCGTTCACGTCTTGAGGGCTCGATCTCCGCTGCTTATGCACAAGCCGCATTGCAAAACCGCAAACGACACACGATCCCGACAGCCTTGAAACAGCCTTGCCCACGGCTAATGCATCTGTTGCAGTCACATTCGTATTTCTCCAGGCCCATACCGGGTGTGCCGAGGGTGAGAGTGAGGTGGATGAGGAGAACGTGCTCGATATGGCTTGATACTCTACTCGCGTTACATTTTATGGATGTGATCTCCGACTGGTGCGATTAATCAATTGCGCCTGCAGTAACACGCGTAATGACGATTATCGTTCTGGCACATGGCAATTACAGGTCAATTGACACGGAGAAAGTCATATTTATATTATATTTCTTGCGCTAAAAACGATTACTATATAGATATTATTCGAGAAATAGCATAAATCTTAATTGTATTATATATTATTATTTATCGCTCTCGGAGTTATATATATATATCACAAAATGTCTGACGATAAAATTTTGATCTCTTACAATTTTGATCTCTTTGGCAGTTCTTATCGAAACCGTTATTAATTTAACGCTTCAAAAATGTCGAAATTTGATATTTTAGTCGATCGACAGTTTGTGCTTAGAGAATCGTTATGACCTGATAAGTTTTACACTTTATTCATGCCAAATGAATTGAATTGAAAATTAATTAATTGTCTCGAGCATAAATAACATCGATATTGCGCGTCGGCTTTAAACACCTTTAATTCTTCATACATATTCATATCAAGATGACGGCCTAATTTTTACGTTACGTAACTCGTTACTATCTTTCTACAATATTAACGACGGTTTCGGTCGGCCTTCGGAATGACTGAGCAGTGAGCATGTGTGAGTTTATATGTTTGTCGCGCTGTTTAAAGGCCAACCGTCAAATGGAAATAATAGACGGGAGAAAAGCGAAAACGCGTATTTTTATTACTTATGTATCATGCAATCGTATAACTAAACTATTTGTACCGAATTTTTAATTAACACAAATGATATTACAATATGATACTATACAAATACGAGTTATAAATTTTCCTCTTACAGCACGCATTTCAGGATGAGGTAATCGTCATCCACAAATGTTTTCGATGAAATAATCTTCCGCTTTTAATTGGGCCTTTCTTTTTTTATATCCCCTGTTTCTTTCATGCGTATATATTTTCGATGAGAAGTTGAGAGAGGAGCTCTTATAATGTTGATATTAATATAATCGAATTATATGTATAATTGGATATGGATATGCGCGCACGTATTTGTCATAACTATGTTATCGACTTGTTTGCTTATATATCCGGAACTACCGATTGCAATACAAGCGTCGAATGTATTAAGCTGCATTATGCAACTCGTCGCGTGTTTCGTGCTCGCGTATACGAATTTGATCGTGCAAAGGTTAGATCGAAATGAGGCTCATATAGCAAGCTTAATAGAGCTTTATGGATAACGCCTAATCTCGCAATGCGGACTAAGTACAGCGAACTTCCGAGTTTGTTATCTGGAGAATTAACTCGGTCCCGCGCGTTTCTAACAATTCTGTGAGAGTTCACGACTTTGTAAAAGTGTCGCACGTAACTCAACTTGGATTCCACTTTATGAATTTTGGCTGCATTTCAGCTACACTTTTGAAAGAAATTCTCATTTGTGCAGTTATGTTTTAATTCTACCTGTGATCATAAACTCTGAAGAGAGAAAAAGCTAATCCGATTGCTGTGGTTTCGGGGTATTAACGAATACTTAACGAGAAGAGACTCATTTTATATCATTTTACATTTGAAAATTAAACATGAATATCTAAAATATTTTAATATTTAAAGATAGTAATTACTATCTTTAAACTATAGTGTTTAAACTAGTTTTTGTTAAATTTTATTGTCATTGAAAGATATATTATAATATTAATTATTGTTCGATCAAGTGCTTTCAATTGAACAATAATTAATATTATATCTTTCAATGACAGTAAAATTTAACAGAAACTAGTTTAAACACAATTGTTTCAATATTATTTCGACATTAATTTTCGAAAGTACATCTTACACCTACATGAAAGGAGTCGCGGAAGGATCAAGGACTACGAAATTACTATTCTTATTAATGGATAAAATGAGTAATACACACAGAGCAGTCTCTGAGAATTCAAAAACTTAAAGTTAGTTTCGTATCTCTCGCGAGCAGTCTCATTTGAAATTTCATGGCGTGTAATATTTGGATTTGAGTCCAGTTGGGGAAAGTCCTTGTGCCACTATATTACCAATTCTAAAATACGCACAGCATGTAGTCGACAGCGTTTTCGCCTTTTTGGAGTCGAGTCTGCATTACGCCAAGCGCTGACATATTTGGAGCAGCGAAACGAGAGAGACTCGCTTAAACTGGCAAGACCACACACTGCAGTGGTGATCCTTCATTTGATATAGCTGATTATTGATTTTGTCCCGCGCTCCCTTTTTCTGCAATCCTTTCTGGACTTATAGCTCTCTCGCCGGATAATAGATTTCGACAAAACCATACGTTATCACTTTACTAAGGAAGATATAACCTGGGGTGCAAAGCAAAGAAAAATAGCCAATTATTTTTGTTTTTATATGGTTTCCTTCAACACGATCGATTTTATCACATATAAGTTGTTCACGTCAGTGTCAACCCTCCTCCCGATATTTAATATTTACGTAACTGAATAATCGATTCTGGTGAAGCAATTTACGTTTCTGTCCTCTTGATTTAGTAAAAACGCCCACAAATTATTCAAAATCGATTATTCAAGCGCGTATATAGATAGAACTTGAAAGACATATCTCGGCGCAGATACGCGCTTATCGGCCGCAAAATCCGGAAGCTGCACACAGCACGATACACTAATCACGATAATTTCGTCGTTACATCAAACGTGTCTCGATACAAATTCTGCGCTGTAGTGGCTGTAGTCCATAGTCCATAACATCGTGTAGGAACGCACTAAATCGTGCCGAACAATATCTGGCTAATAGAAATCAGCGAACGTAATAGGGTGACCGACCTGTTGACACCCGACTATAATACCAAGCGTATCGCGCGGTTGCCTTAGGTAGAATCAACGATCAAATTACTCGACGGAGAGAAGCTGAATTAAATGCTCGCCCGCATCGGCTCGCAGGTCGGATAATTCATTTTGATGCTCCCGATTGCTCCTCTGGCCTCCGAACGAAATCCAATGACGCGTGGAACCGGAGGATAATTAAACGGTACACACGCAACGAGATAAAGCCGCCTTTTAATGATTGCTGCTGCGCAAATAATCATTCTTGTCTTTCTCTTTTCGCGTAAAGCGTTAATTTGCAATTTAAAGCCACCTCCTCGTCTCGCGAAGCGATTATACGCAGCTTGTCATGCAGGTTTCTCACGAAGATTCCTCAGCGGTTTTGAATTACTTAAATCTTAAATCAACGGCGGACTTATTACGAAAATTAATTAAATCGATCTTGCTTTGTGAAAAGAAATTTGCCACGGTACAAGTGTAAAAAGGTTTTGTTAAAAGATTTGGTCATTATTTATCTCAAGTTTTGTTATATATTAACTTTTTCTCGCAAGTAAAAACGGATTGACCACGGAAATAGTAACAAAATCTATTTTTATTTATTCGTGTATTTTATGAAGTTAATATAATATCTGATGTATGTGGTACAAACGTATATAGATGTGTAGGAATAATCATGTAATTTTCAACAAAGTTAGAGATAAAACTTGAGAATTTTTTATTATTCGTGGATTAACTATGTCACGAAGGTACAAATACGTACACCGGATTTCTGCTGAATGTAAAACTTAAGGTCACGACTTCCGACCTATCGTAGCAACGCAAACGCGACACGCAATCGCTTCATTAGCAACGCTTCCTGTAGTTCCTGTGTCACAATTACTTCGACGAATAGACGTTTATATCGATCAATCAATAAATTTTTTATCGTGCAAAGAAACGCGCGTTTTTGTTATGTGCCTGTTGTTACGAGAGACGGTACCCTAAAATCTATAATAGCACCCTGCGTAAACATAACGAGGGTGATAAGATTCTAGAAACTCGGCGAACGTAAATATACTTCCGTGATAGATTGCGCTTTGAATTAATTTACTAAAGGCCGCGTTACATTTGAATTTCTACGATTTATATATACTCTTCTTTGTAGAATAATAATTTTAAAACGCTAGTATAAGAAGATTAATGAGAGATATTAATTAATACGTGTTATTGAAAATGCTATTTGGAAGTTAGGAACTATCTGTATGCAAAATGTAAACTGAAACTCGGAAATTGAATTATTCGCAGCCTCGAGAGTCGTCACGTTACACGAGAAAATTAGCTCTCAATTATGAAGCATACCGAAATCTTTTAATTTTTAATATTATCTGCAGTCTAATTGTATAATTGGTTCTTAATCGTAAAACTTTTTTAATTTACGTTCCTTAACAAGAAACTTACGATCGCTATATTATATGAGTACTAACAGAAACAACTTGACAATGAAATAATAAGTTGTGGTCACAAAGGAATTCGCAATTTGAGGGGAAATCTGGTCGCTAAAAATTCCGCGACGCGATGTCGCATTTCGGTACCAAAAATCTGCGTAGGTGGTAAAGACATGCGTTTGAGACCGGTGTCCGGACGCGTTGTTCCGCGGTTCTTCGCGATAATTGGTTCGTGGTGTTCGCTCCGATGAAACTTTGGCAAACGCAAAAGCGAATTCGACGCCGCGCGCCGTTGGCGCCCGCGTTGCCGCTCAAGTATTGACTGGTGCTTATCGTCATCTCGTTACACGCCCCCTCCCCTTCTCGTTCCACGAGCTGTCGGTAACGGCAACATCCGCGTTATGTCCAGCTAATGAAATTTTCTATCGAGATAATTGATAATGAGCGCCGCGAGCCCAGACGCGTCGCTCTTCCCAGAGGATATCCGCGAATATCGGTTTCAAACTCGATCGTTGAACACATGGGAAAAAAAGAGACTATCAAAGTAGATGGAGAATTCACAGAATTCGGGATCACAGCGAAACTTAATCAAATCGCCAATTTCGTAAGCGCTGAGATGCGCTTTATGTTTTATTATTAATAATTAGTTGTCGCGGTATCTTACATGGCAGTCCGATTACTTACATTTAATCTATGAGTATAGGTGCTAGATCTGATAGCTATAATCAGACATGACCGCTGTAAAAGCAGATAAAGAAAACGCATATCGATATCGATCATAACAACATGTTTTTTGCTATTATTTTATTATGCGATAAGGAAGTTTTATGATGAGGAAATATAAAGAGATAATAACATTTGTAATTAAATATATATTCTGTAATGAATGTCATTTTTCTTTCAAAATTCTTATTCTATCTATATCTATTTTATTACGTTTTATTTCACTCGATCATAAATCTGAAACTTTTTATTCTCATAAGGAATTTTTTAATTTCCTTTTATAAACGCACCCTCATTGCTTAACGAGATGTACGAAAATAAAGAAAACGCGACATTATTCAATATATACGCGGATCCCCGTACCTCGTTGAAAGCACACTGCGATGAGTTCGCGATATATTTTTCTAGGACACGCTCGCGAACAGGTGCTTCCAATTGCAATTTTTCGCTAACGTCACCCTTAACGCGCGAGTATATATACGGGCGATAAGCTCCACGGAGATGAATTTTCGCATTTTACATCCGTGGCAGGTGGGAAGAAGCATCAGGCGGGTCTTTGAAACAATTTTACGGGCATCGAACCGGCGCGGCGTGGAGGTTTCACAATGCGAATAAAAGCGGCGCGACTGCAGCTCTTCATCCGCGGGCGTTTCCTCCTCGATTCCTCGCACTTCGCAATAATCGGCGATGAAATTATTGGTATAGTTTCATTAAGCAGTATTTTCTGACGCTGCAATGCGCGATCCATTTGCGGCGCCAGGACGCTGCGCCATCCCTCCGCCGCATTCCCGCCCGTGAATACCGGAATTCAATGGGAAGTTATACATGGAGAAACCCGCTGGTGTTCTAGCTTTACTTTCGCCCACAATGTCGGGCGCATTTACGTCATACCTCCTGCTCGTCTATATGTTCGAGACAAAAACGAGTGTTCATTTCGCAATTCATTACGGACGCTCATTCGTTCTCGTTTGTGTTTCCGAAACATTCCTTAACCAATTGATATGGAACGGAGGTTCTCAAAGGCTTGTCTGATTATAAACGATATACGCAATTACTGAAAGTATTACAATCTTCATATTATTTTCGGCTACACGTTGCGTAAAATTATTTTGTAATTTTGAATTAAAGTAATAACATGTTTTACTCACATAAAAAAAAAGATTTTCAGCTACCGCATAATTTTGCATAACATTATAATCGTACAAAACGTACTCTTTCCTAAGATTGAGCTGTGCGTTATAATATATAGGTAAACGAAAGAATCAAAAACTAAATTATAAGAGTAAATTATCGATATATTAATTTTAGTAATCCCATTTTTATAGTACCTATGTTCCAATTCTTATTATATTACTTTTTTTTATGAACGTACTGTGCAGGAATTTAATCAAACATTCCGTTCATATATTTATTACATTTACATCCAACCGCTCATCCGAGTGAAGTTGATAAATCCGCGAATCGTCGTCGTTGTCACGGCGTTGTGTCGGCCGACATGACGAGTGACACTGTTAAGCCTCTAGAAATGAAAAACATTACGGAATTATGAACAGAGGGGGATCTTGCAGACGTACAATGCTCCCCCCGAGAAGTTCTGGCGGGGCTATATACGAATCCTCTTTTCATTCGCGGTGAGGACAATGCAGGACAATGCACCTATACGCGAGGCTCAACGGGAGCGAGAGGGAAGTGAAATCCGTTATATCGCAGGCCGCTGAATATTTCCCTATTTTGTAATCCAACGTCTCGATAGCTCGTCACGTTCGTTCGTGAGTGTCGCGAAGAAGATCGCGACGTCTTCGAGATGTTGTCCCTTCCCTCTTTGATACATCTCACTGCGAACGACGTTGCATAAGAGAGTGCGACAGTTTCATTCAAATGCAGATTGTGACTCGGTCACTACTGCATTGGGCTACGAAGATAGGAGGTTGCAACAGCATCGCACCATCGTGCACAGCATATGTCGGTTAATGAATGAATAGAGCTACTATTTGGCACGTTTGAAAAGAGAGAGGATGATTTATCGAAACGAAGATTTATTGTACGGTAATGTACGATGTCATAAAACCATATAAATCCACTAATAAATCGCTACCTCGTAAACAAGAGTAACGTTTAACAAGTTTTGGGACATCCGCACATGTTTATCAGACGCGACTCTATACAACACGATGATTCTTGATCGGATCGGTAGTTTTTTTTTAGGGGGAGAAGGCAGGCACTGTAAAATGCCATGTGTTGTACTATGATAAAAATCAGCGCGGAGCAAACTGGATTATACGCGAAGCGCGTATCGATAAGTCGACTTGCCGGCGAAATAAATTCGTTGGGATTTTCTACGTGAGCGATGAAAGCTACGTGGAATAAATTTTTGTCGAATTTGCAGACTCTCGGAAAAGTATTGCAAAACCGATTTCCGCTTCCACGTGCACGAGATTTTATCATCGAGCGTGGCAAAAAAATGGTGATTTCGTCATAGCATGCGTTCCCTATCGCATCGTCGCGATCTCACGTCTCTTATCAATGGAGCAACGATATCGCTATTATCCCGTAATGACGTTTGATACCGCGCGACCGGTTCTCTTAACCCACTGTCCTAATTCAGGCTCGGCTATCTAGTCGTTTTCCTGCGCGTGGCATCGTTTATTTTTTTCAGGATCGTTATAACTTTCCACACGACGTATTGTTCCCCGCTTTCCTTTTAATGAGAAATGCTAAACGGCAAGATGAACAATAATTATTTCACAATATCGAGCTATAGTAATTCTTCATTTTATGTGCCTTCAGAAACATGAATAGGGACGGTTATTTCACATTTCAGAGAGTTGCCATGCATCAATATTTTAACAGAGATTTTATTTGTATTAGTTTGATTGTCAGAAATTAAACAGAGAAAATTGAGAGAGAATGATTAAACAATTAAAGGGAAAAAAGAGAATAACGCTCTAAAAAATGTATAAGTTAATCTGGAGTATTTTGTGTACAGGGTTTACAAAAGCCATCGCATGTTTTGACGAGGTTGAGTCGAAAGAAATATGAATATTAATAACATTTATATTTTGTGCATCTAAAATATATAAACTATTTTACATTTATTTTTATTTATTCTCTTTTCAAACATAGAGAGACGTGATGTATTTATATTAATTTGTTACGTCAAAGGAATAAAATTCAATGCTATTAGAAAAATTTGCCAGTAAAAATTTCACAAATTCTAAATATTTTGAAATTTGCAGGGACATCGACGTAAAAGCACACGTAAAAAACAATTATTGAATTTTTTTCTTATTTTCTTTTCGATTTTAATTTTTCGTTATTTATAAAGAATTGCATTTATATATTTTATTACATTTAATACATTTTTTCAAAAATTTACCTTTTTTGTCAAGATACGCAGCTTCATACCATGTATAATAATTAGCCTTATATATATAGATTTTATATATAGATAAGGTTTATCTACTTGATTAGATATAAGTTACATTTTCCAGGTGTCTAAGCGAACATTGTATAACTAAAAGAAATAACTTTGCCATTGGAAGAACGATAATTTGAGAAAATAAAATATTTCTTCTTTCTTGTAAAATTATACATAAAATTAAACACTTTGTAATATATACTTTTACACATATTTAATATAATTTATGTTGTATAAGGCATAAGCATTCGCATTGCAACCGACCACGTTCAAGACCGACCACGATCGCGTGCAAGCAAATGCGTTTCTTATACGAACGTGTATAAACTTCTTAACTTATCAAAATCAGCTTATCAAAATACGTCATTCCATTTGATGTGTCGCGTTACTTATTATTTTTTTTGTCTCATTACACGAGTGCTTTCAGGTCGAGTTGCTTGACTAACGTTGTGAAAAATGAAGATTTGCCCTTTTCTGTCACCTCCCCCGCTATTTTTTAAGTCGCGATTTCTATCAGAACGTAGACGGGTAGTATCTTCCCCGCTCATATTTCACGTTTCACGAAATTCATTTATCACGAAGTAGATCTGCGTTTTAATGGACCTTTCGTTCCGATAAAAACCATCGGCCGACATTTAAAATTAATGTCGCATACTCTTTAGGTAGTGTTACAAGGGCCAACGTGCTAAACCGCTTAATGTTGTGGGCCCCGTAGGCATCCTATCCCCGTTATCATTTATCGTGCGAAGCGCTATATACCCATTACTGTTTTATCCTTAAAACATTTGTCTGTTTTTTCTTGAACATTTTACTCTTACCGTAAGGTACATTCCATTTTTTCCAATTTACCATAAAGCACATTTTTGATAATAAATTTCTATTGAAATTTCAAGAGGAAAAAACTGAAAAAAACGCAAAAACGTGTCATGTGCAATCGGTACTACCTCTGTTTAAAATCTTTTCCGATCTGAAAATCGCGATATTGTAAAATAAAGTGTACTGTCACACGCGCGCTCGCGCGCGCGCTTGTACAGCGATCGTTTGACGTCAGTCACGAAGATATTTTTAGCTTTCTGTTATAGCAACTGTTTTAGAAAAAGAGAGAAAAAAAGAAAGTGTTTTCTTTTCGGAATGGTGTTGTGCGTGCTGCATTAGGGCCAAAGCACATATGACAGTCGTAGTCGTGGACGTAAGTAACGCACAAGCTTTGGCGTATCTTGATTTGTCAGGTCGAGGACTACGACCGTCGTATATCGCTACGCCATGTTATGTGCTTTGGCCCTTACCCATCCCGCGATTATTTGTACATTTTCGTCGCTCCGAGCGGTATATTCCGTTTCCTTTCTTTCCTTCTCATTATCGCCTACAGCTATCGATATTCCGGCTCCCTGGCACGATAAGAGGGGTTGGCGATGATATTTACGATAAGTCGGTTCTTCGGGGTTACGTGGGCGCTGTAGAGTGGTGGGCGTTGTGCACAGAGTTTATTTTAAACCCATGTCATCACGCATTATTCGGTACACCATGAGTCAATATCGACCTCCGCTTTGATCGCTTTTTACGCTCGCTTATTTAAGATATCCATGAGACGAGTAGAGAGAGAAGGTATATCGAAGAAGAAAAAGTAAGAGGGAGAATAAAATATATAGCAAGGGTACGTGTCGCATTGAATGAAACTCATTACTCAGAGGTACAAAAATTCGCGGTCTGGAAAAGAAGAGCAATTTCTCATATAGTCTTTGATGCTATGTGAATCCGAATTCGCAAGCAAAAATGTTCTATGTCAGGTTTTTTAGAAAAAATGAGATCAAAATGCGTTTTTTTTTTCATCTTTATCGCACCAAAACCTATATAAGAAATTACTCTTCTTTTTTAGCAAAAAAGTTAAAATTTGTAACTGTGTTTTAATTAGTTTCACGATTAAGTTTCGCAAAAGTTTTTAGAACTCTGCTGTACATGATGATATAACTATATACCGTAATTGTAAAAGTATAATAGTTATGCGTCTATCCCTCAGGTTGGAGGTTGTGCGTGGGGCTGACGACTCAACCGCAGAAAAATTGGTTGTTGAAAAATTTGAGGAAACCCGGATCCGACTTGGACCGTAATAACGCCATTAATTTTTTTTATGTGTCTATAATTCGGTTTTTACATACATTTTTTTTTATTAAGCGGTCTGATAGATCATGGCATACTTTCTTTGTAAACTTTTTGATTTTTGCAATGTCTTCAAAATTGAAGAAAATATAGTACACGAAAATGTGCTGTGACGTCATACCTTATGTGCGAAATCTTTTGAAGTTGCCGTCATCAAAGAAACTTTAGCAAGCTATAACTTTCTCAAATTTAGGTTTTTTTTTAATTCAAAAAGTACTAAAAATTGGCTTAGATTCTCTACATTAATTATGGATACCGCTTAATAAAAAAAAATGTTAAAACCGAATTGTGGTTATTATGGCACGATTTTATTTTTCGATAACGGTTTATCGCAATTGTCTGTATGTTCGGGGTGACAGGCTCATAAAAAAAACATATTGCGCAAGGTCATAAATAATAGAATGCTATTTGCCGCTCAGGTTTGAATCGGTAATAATATATAAACATTGAGTATATCACAATAAATGGAAATTATTCGCGTATCAGCGGTGTGCAATCCGAGTTTTTACGTCATCGAGTGCGTAATTAGCCGCGAGCGTCACGTCAGTTACATCAATATGTACTAACATCAATTATATGATTTTATTTGCAAAGTCAAGTAAAATCGATAATAATAACGTTGCTTGCCGCATGACGTACTGCGAGTCTCGTTATAGCCGCGGATGAAATTAGTTGACGAAATTCGGACAGCGTCGGACAGTCTGATGGGACATGCAGTTGGTCGTTGAAATCGCTAAATCGATCCGTGCGCCGCGTCGCGCGCCGTCCCTTCGGCGAATCCCGATATGTTCGCCGATGCGTGCGGGAGCGTGCCGGAAGTGCTCTTACCGGAAGTGAGACTCGTTGACTAATCAGCACGCGTTTCATTAACAAGATACGCATGTCGGTCAAGGGCCTCGACGCGGGAGACGCCCGCGTCATTTCGGGTCATGATTCATTGGTGTCCTCGCGTTCCCAGCGGAGCTGAAACGCTGATTCCGCGCGGCATTATGCATACGCGCCAATTTGCCTTCATTTGCATATTAGACGAGAACGACGTGTCTTCCCGGGAAGTTTTCTATCTCTATCTCTCTCTCTCTCTCTCTCTCTCTCGCTCTTCGTACTACTGGGTGCATGCACACCAGGCGCAAAATACTTTACCACACAGAAAATTGCTTGAACTCTTGGGAAATGCAAAGCGTTATTAAAAATGATAACGCGAGAGTCGTCAGATGATTTACATATTTTTAACGATAACTTTTTTTTTCATCTATCGCATCAATCCCCGGCGAAGCACGGACGTTTTAGAAGAATCTTCAACTCTTGGAGTTTTCGAACGTTACTTTGCATTTTTCTTAAGTACACGGAATGTCCCGGAATGCATTTTCCTTGAGTATATACGAGCTGTCATATAGAACGTATTTTCTCGCACCCGTGGTTCTTCTTCCGCGAATGCGAAATTTATTTTTCTCCAGTAACGCTTTATTGGTAAAATATTAAATTACTTACCAGGAATTTTTAATGACGATAATTAAAATAGTTCACCGAATTGAACTCATTTTGTCAGGGAGAATAAAAAGGAATTATATATTTCCATAAGTCAATTTAAAACAACGATTTCAAGATAATAAAAATTCATTTCAAGATCTATCGAGATGCCGAAAATTAAGAGGTAGATGAATGTGTGGCCAGGATTGTGACAATTGTATTGGAAAACGATTATTGAAAATTATTGTTATAATTCACGTGCAATTTTTGAGATCGCGTAAAACTTGGAGAAATTTGAATATCCATGTAAATTAGTAGAGTGTGTTACTCTACATAAATGAAAGTATACTTGTAGAGAAAGGAAGAGAAAGAGAAGGAAAGAGGGAGCAATTAGTACACTTTTCGGTAACAATGAAAGCAACACGCGGGAAGACATTAATCTCCCATTTCAAAACCACTTCTTTCCATTTTTGCAGGGAGGAGGTGCAGGAACACACGGTGAGATGGAACGCAAAGTTCGAATTTTTATGCAAGATGAGCGCCAACGCGTCCACGGGCGTGCTCGATCCGTGCATTTTAAGGATATCTGTGAGAAAGGTGAGAGCAAACTTTACTTTCCGTTTGAGGCGCGAACATCGTCGCCATCGTCGGGGCTGGGAACGGAACGAAAGGAAGACGGAGAGATTTTTCTCAACTCTTGTTTTCACGAACGTTTTACTCTTCCATTCACACTCCCATATGCTTGCGAAATATCGCAAAGCAAGAATCGACTATAAAATAAATGTCTTTATCTTACTCATTTATTTTTTATTTTATCTAAAATCAGTAAAATAATGTAATTATGAAAGATATATAAAAGTTATATTCTTTGTCGTAAATATTTGCTAACTTTATTCAAAGAATGTTTGAATAATTTTTTTACTTAATTAATTCGAATAAATGCAAATGAATGTGAATCTCGCTCATTGGAAGTGTGTCCGGTTCCGGAATATTTAAACAATGAAACTTTTTTATTACTAATTTTGATCACGTTCTTGAAAATACATTATTGAACGCAAACGTAATTCGATAAATAGTTAATTTTAAATGCCACGTGTTCTCATAAACTTTTTTTTTGCGCGACAGGAGTTGAAAGGAGGCAGGTCCTTCCAGAAGCTGGGCTTCACCGATCTAAATCTGGCCGAATTCGCGGGAGCTGGCCTCTGCCGAAGAAGGTGCCTCTTGGAGGGCTATGATGCGCGACACCGTCAGGATAATTCCATGCTGCGTGTGGCCATAAAAATGAACATGCTCTCCGGAGATATTCTATTTAAAGTGTAAGACATTCTTACCTGTCTATATGAAGCAGCGGTTTATCTTAAATTTTTGAACGCTTACGTGATAATATAGATATTTTCGATTTTTGGATTTGTTACGTTACAGAATACGTATATTTTTTTAAATAAACTATTACATTCAACGATTACAAATTAAATTGCTAATCCAACATTTAAGTAGCGCCTTAATGAAAAGAAATTCTTTCTGGCGTATCTTCTATTTCTGATTTTTTTTTTTTACTACGTGATGAAAGTCTTATATTGAACCGCTTTAATTACATTTCCGCCGTACGACAATTGTGTCTGCGTTTGATCGGAAGAACGTCTCGTGGAAATCCTTTTGATTAACGGATTAATCGATTATTTGCCCCAGCCCTTCCCCGTCGTTGAAGCAGACGCAGCTGGCGGTGCCCGGGGTGCAAGGTGTACCTGGCGTTACTGGTGATGAGGTAACGGCATCTGAGAGATGCACGAATCGGGAGGATTATGTGTCTACCGGTTCGCTAGCGGGAAGTATAGCAAGCGCCAGCAGTGGTTTCGGCAGTCTTCCCAAGAAGAGGCCCGCACTCTTCACTTCCGGTAATTCGCTCATTTTCTATGTCATGTCTGATATGTAAAGTATTCGTGATTCATAAACAAGATTTTGCGCTTTGGTTAATAAAAAAAGAAGCGCATGTACATAGCTATGTGCGAAGCGCCGAGGATGATACAGTCCTGAAATTATCAGGAATATAAATTCTGAGAGGAGGCAAAGAAAAGTTATTTTAATGAATTGTATGTGATTAGAACTTCTTAGCGGAACGGAAACATACGACCCGATGACTCTCAGTGAGATCGTACCGTCGGCGGTCCCGGTGGAGGCTCTAGTAGAGGCGCACACGGAATCCGGGCACTCGCGCAACAGCAGTAATACCAGTCAACTTAGCAAAGGCTCCGGCTACGGTTCTTTAAATTCGCACAGCCAGCACAGCAGACAGAGTAGTAGCGGCGATAGCGGTCACATTAGGTAAGACTTATCACGCATCTCGACGATCCTTACGCGTTTACTTTGAACTTTCGAAATCTTGGTATTATCTGATGTATGAAAGCGATACCCAGGAAGGTTTATATCTCGAAAAATATTTTTAAATCGAGCGTAATCAACGTCCAGAGTTCTTTTAACTCTTATTGACAAAGCCGACTTAAATCTTTCATATTGCATTATTTTCTACATCCAATTAATTAATCGAAATAGAAAGCTGAATTTTTTTTAATTGTTAATTATGCGATATTCTGGGAAGATTATCGATACTCAATTTAGCGCACTTTCCTTCTAATCTACTTGTAAATTGCCTGATTTTATTGTTCTATAATAAATAACAGCAACGAGTATGAGTTGAAAACCGTGAAGGTCTAAAAGATTTCACAGCAGAATATGACTGTTCATTGCAACGACTGGAAACGATTAATAATGCGTGAACGATAAAAAAATATATTTATTTCATCCATAATTTTACTTTACTACAACAAACTAACGATTTCTTTTTTAAAATGCAAGACATTTAGCTTTATTAACAAGACACCTGAGCTATAGTTATCTATACGATATCTTGCTTTAAATATTACTCTTGCCTGTATCTTGACTCGAGAAAGATATTCTATCTTCGACCTTTAACGATATCAACCTTCTATACGCTATGTAATCGATAAAACTTGCTTGTTGAGCAAGCTCATGCAAACTTTCGAATAACCAACTGCTTTATTTTTAAATTAATAACATGAATAGAATAATATATGGCGATGTAAACAGAATGACAGATGACTAACAAGAGAGCGAATCAATAACGCGAGAAAATCTTCTGTTTTTGCTCCAGCCTCAAGCGATCCCTTCATTCTCAATTTCTCGACCATAACTACGAGACTCTGGACTCTCTATCTTTTTTTTACTTTACGTATGTCTTTCTTTCTTTATCTTTATGTACATGAGTTTATAGTTTATGATTTTTGCATGCTTGTACATTTGTGTTGTGATCTTTATAGGTCACCCTCCTGGCCGGTATGGGCACCACGAATTCCCAACTCCTCCCAAAACCTGTCCACACAACCGATCGCCTGTCGACCCGACGACAGTATCGAACCTCTGTCATTCCCGTCGTCCCTGGCCTCCAGAGCTCGATTCTGGTCGGCATCGAGTCCTCTCTCCTCGCGTAGTGGTCCGACAGATGTGGAAAACCCGATGAGAGTCGATGTTATCGCGTCCGTCGCGAAGAACATTTATTCAGTCGGAAAGCAGCAGCAGCCACTTTGCGGAATCGGGAACGGTTTCTTGAATGACAGCGACTCGCGCAATTGTCGCGATGACGCAAACGCAGACACCCGGGTGGCGCCCGGTATTTTCAGGGTGCCAGACGTGCCGCGACACTCGCGCAAGAATTATGAGAGGAACAGCTTTGAGGCGCATAACGAACGTAACGCGATGATGAGCTCGATCGCCAAGGAGAGTAACGGGCAGCAGGGTAATGTCTTCCCGATCGCGAAGCCGAGAATTAGTGCCGCGGGTTGGCGCGGTATGTCGAAGACCTGCGACTGCATCGAGAAGGGCAAGACAAGCCCGGTGTTACGGCTAATCGATCAGGCTAGAGCCGTGTCCTCTCCCGATCCTCTCCATAGGCCTGACAATCAAAGAGCCCCGCTACGTCCCACGACGACAGCTCAAACCCTCAGGTAGGTTTCATTCATCAGCGAGTTTTCAGTTTCGCGATTCTTTTCGGAGATCTCGAGAGTGTTCTTTTTCCCCTCTCTTCCCTCTGGTTCCCCTGGTTTCTTTGTCTGGTCGTGTTTCCCGTTTTAAAAACTTCGAAACAATTCTACATATATCCTGATATCTGGCTTTATCTTGAATGATTAATACCCTCTTCGCAAGAACGCGGGAATGTTGGGAGAAAATATCTAGAAAAGAGATATTTCTGTGAATATTCACGATAATGCGTTTGATTAGCAGACGGTGCGTTGCATTTTACCCTTGCGTTAAATGGTCTTTATTCGAAGGTGAGGTCATCTCACTTACAAATCGTTAATAACGCCTATATGTCCGGCATGCCAGAGTAATTGGTGATTCCGTCCTGACAAACCAGCAGATGTTCGAAGGAGCAATCCCCCCAGCGTTTCTTTTCCTTGTACAACACATCGTGTTTTCTACACTGAGAAAGTTAAAAGCATATTCCAGTAAAGTTACATTCACCAATCTTTATATCAACCACTTAATTTATTTTATGCATTTATATATTTTTTGAAATTATCTTTTATTTTGATGTACTTTTTTATTTAATTTTATTAAGAGAATAGAGCGATGCTTGAGACGAAATAAATAACGATAACCTAATAGAGAAGTCCGCGTGTTTGAAGCTCATCTATGCGTGATCGATTCGCTTAAATCTACCGCAAAAAATTAACGATACATCGTACATGATTGATCATACTTGTAATATAAGAATGTAAGAAATATGTATCAAATTGTATCCGGCATGCATTTCATTCAATGAAAATTGATGAATTTTTGAACGAATTTAAATTTAACAATGCGCTATTGCTTAATTATCTTTCATATCTTACTTTTATCATACGAGTGCAATAACTCATGTTTCATTAACCATGATAATTATGCTCGGCCATTTATCATCTCTATGCCTTTGATGTGAGCTAATTAAATAAATATGCTACGTATTACGTGGCAGTTCCAAGTAAGGAAAGTTATCTAATATCGCAGTAAGGGGATGTGTGTCTCGTTAAAAAGTGTTATTGTCATGAGATATACAATCTGTTCTCACATTTTTTTTCTCATATAGTTTCTTACGACAGTTTATCATAATGGTCTTTAATATTATTAGCATGTTTATTATTATGTTTCAAGATTATATTTAGACTCATACTTATCTAAGTAATTCCTCAACTACTATCATAATTAAATCTAACTGCGACATAAATATCTAAAATATTAAAAAATATTAAAATTACAGAGAAAGATTGCAAAGAAAAATTATTATTATTTAGGGAGGTAATAAAATAAATGTTTGAGTTTTGATCTCTCTAAAAGTCTTATAATTTTCTCAATTTGTTACAAAGATAAATAACAAAGAGTTAAAACTGCATTTCAACGAATAAATATAACGCATTACAACATGCAATATGTTAAGCATTAAACAAGTGCAATGTAACTCGTAATCAGGATTAGCAGCAATATCACTGTTATTAATCCAAATAATTAAATAATTATTTTAGTTAAAAGCTGATTGTGTCTGTATGCAAATAAATGGAATCGGGGGTATGTAGTGTTATGCGGTAGCTATGCTTCCAGTCTGGATGGCTTTGTGAATCCTTGCAGGGGTATTGGCGGAGGCCACCGGAAGTTGCTGGACGGGGCGGGGGGCAAGCTGGCTACGGTCGCCACCAGTCCAGCGGACTCTGAGGAGTCCTCGTTAGGGGTACCGGAAGTCGCGCCACCGAGCTCGCAGCATCGAAACAGCATTACCCCACCGTCAGTCCATGCTTTCATCTTACGTATACCTTTCCTTCATGCATACGTCTTTACTTTCCACTATTGCAAAAACACAATGGCTTCTAGTCTTTAAATGAAGAATGCTTTTAACACGTGTGCTAGCATACAAGCATTATTTAATCCTGAGCAGGCAATGTTTAGCTTGATGCATGCAAACGTAATTTCTTGCTGATGTCTCCTCTATGTAACTTCCAATTACAGTTTATGCAATTCACTATTAATATTAATTCTCGCACGATAATTCAGAGCTATAGACCGAATCATTAATCGATGATTATTTATTATAACAAAACTGGAAACAGATTAAATATTATTTACAAACAAATGAGCTTGAATTTCAAATTAATCATTTATAGCAATTGTTTTATACTGATGTAAGTCCAATCTTTGGATCACGCATATAAATTGTTCAATGTACAGAACGTGTTTCATCTCTCTGATGATAACCGGGTAAAACATTCCACCAATATAAAGGAAATAGAAATCTATTATTTACTTTAATCGCAGAATGAAAGTACATGTAATAAAGTCTTGAACTGGTCTGTCAGAAATTTCCGAGAACGAGCGGACCTTAATGAGGCTTAAGTGCTCTCCAAGTTTGCTCCTACTCGCTACGAATGAATGAGCTACGAACGAAATCTAATTTCATCGTGCTTAAAACGAGACGATTTACATTTCACTGAGGTCAGGCGTTGATCGTCGTCTGACGATAAGAACCGACAGCCTAGGCGCGCACTGATTGCCTAAGCGCCTTGGCGTTGATGTCTGTCGTTCAAATTTACCTACATTTTCCGGAAATTGGTGCATCCAAACCAATGATCCGGCAGGAATGACGATTCGTTCTAACGTTCTGCAGCACCTTATGAACTTTTTGCTTTCTCGCTCGTCGCGCAATTAATCCGCAAGAATTCACATCTGCACAGCTTTTACCTAAAACGCATGTTTCTCGTAAAAGACACAATTCTCCCACAAAAATTCACTCAATGATATTTTTATGCACCACATTCATTTTGCATGTTAAATTATCAGAAATGATAGCTTAGTTGTCATTAATTTCTATATATCTATCATTAGTTTACTTATATACATTACTATATGCTTCATGTTCATGTGAAGTGTTTTATTGCTAAACAAATATTAAATCTTGATGACAGATCTTCTCTCTCTCTTTCTCACTTATTCTACTAAAAATTCTCTTTATTAATAAAATAATTTTCGACTTACAGGCAAGTCAGATTACAGATAGAAGTGCAAATGGCATTATTATCTTTCAATAAAATTTAAATTAATTTTTTGTTTTTGGAATTTCCACTTAATTTTTGAAAATATTTCAATCTTTATAATTAAAAAATTGTATCAAATTACTTTATTGCTTTATTGACCTAGACGTTTCTTTCAATATTTATAATATTTATTTCTTTAAGTAATTTAAATTACATTATTTAAATTATTAGTAACATATTATTAATGTAATAATCATTACATATTTTTCCTTCATTCTCAGATAATTTGCTATACAGCAATCTCCATTTGTTAAAAAAATTATTTTATTAACTTTATCTCGTCTATTTTAATTAACACAATATATATTTATGGTAGTTACTTTTATTTCTGCAATTTTTCTCTTTCTCATCTATTTACTCGCTTAATTAAGCGTTCCTTCAACTTCCACGCGTATTTAATTATCTCAGCCACTATCCGCACGAGAAACCGTCTCCCTTGTACATTAAATTGACTGTTAGTATCCTCACTCGTAGAAGACGCATTTATTTCTTTGTACGTTTATCGGACACTCACGTTTCAACATAATGTTTTCCCTACTTTAAGTGAGTGCGTTACACGTACTCGATGAACTTTCACCTCAAGAATCAAACAGATACGAGCACATCGGCATAGAATCCATTGTTTGGGAACAACACTTCTCTTAATTTTAGAAGAATCTTAAATTACACGATTATTTAATTACGTACCCGACACATATTTATTGCTTGTAGAGACAACTGCGACGCTACTCTGCGGAGAAATCAGCGCAATATGGAATTGCAATATTAGATAGACTCTTTGTATCTTTGTTAGGGATGTATTATTTCGCTGCCCGGAACTTATTTGTTTCAACTCAGATTGAACGAATAAATAAGTTCAGAATGTAACGTCCGTTGCATTCTGGAAAGGAACGATTGGTCAAATTTTGCTTTCGCGAGCAAAACGTAATTGATCATTTCTTTAAACAAGGCATGCAATAAGTTGTAATTATTATCTATCGTGATAGCCAGTAATTGCGAAACGTGTTAATATGCCGTAATGGGAGATTTAGACTTCTCCCTCGATTAGTCATCAATTTTTCACAATGTACATGGTCAATGAATCGAGGGGTAAAATTAATTCTTATAAAACATGTATTAGGTTCGTCCGCAACGTTATATTTATATCCGCATTGTTTAATTTTTCATAGTCTGATTTCGCCGAATAGAGTAACGTTAATACTTTATTCCTGCTTTTTTATGCCCAGTGCTCAGTTTAATATGTTACAACGTGTTACTACAGTTAAAATGTGTAGCAATATGCGACAAAAATGAAGGTAAAATGTACATTGCTCTTCGCAGAAATCCTTCCGGCGGCTCAGGTCTCAGCGAAACTGGATCCCTGGACCGTGCTAAGGCTGCGCTGGAGCGTAGAAAAAAAGCAGAAGATGGTGCCGGTAATCCTGTCCTCTGTAGAGTTGAAGTTACCAGGCCGAATCCTGATTCTCTTATTGACGAGCTGCTTAAAGCAACAAATTTAGAGCAGACAGATCTTGAAAGTTCCGAGAGTACGTTTTCCTTCTAATTGATTATATTAATTAAAAAATGGGAGTTCCAGAAAATAGAGTGGAGTTTTTTGCGCCTTCGGTTTAATTTTTTTTTCTTAATTTTCTACGCTAGAAAGTAAGGATAGTCGTAAATTGATATTTTAGCGTAGTTAAACTTTCAAAAATAAAATTAAATTAAAATTTGCGTTTTGCAGCAACTGGTCTTCAACTCTTCATCGCGAAGGACGGTACGACTGCGCTTGGTAGTCACGAGGTGAAGAGCCAGATGCCTGCCGGTGTGTTCAAGCAAGTGGTAATGGAAGAGAACAATAGGTAACACGAAGCCATCACCACGAGGCGGCAGTACGCAAGACAGGCCAGTGCCACGTTCTCGTTGGCTCTGGTGCCTGAACTCGTCTACGAGGCCTACGAGCCTCGGTAGTCACAAGAGATGACGATAACGATGGACGAGGGAATCGTCGACTCGGGAGGAGCAGCCAAACGCGACACGAAGTCGCACATCCTCACTAGATCTCTTCTAGACTATAGCTCTCCTCCGTACAAAAAGAAATGTGCGCTTCGACGATCTCGGTAGTCGAACTAATATCCGTCGAAGCAGTACGTTCGAGTCGATTACTTCGTGTGAAATCCATTGTCCGGATTCGCAGGACCGAGGCTGATACTAATCATCCCATAAGTGCGCATTGAAACGTGAATAATCGAACAGCCGTGTGCAACTCACGTGATTGTTAATCGCGTCTCGGTGTTCGTCTGACCGAGATAATTTTCATACATGGGTTTTGCATTTTCCAAAATCCTGTGCAACGAACGAAATTTATATACAGCATTGCTGTTCACGACGAACAATCTACAACCTCGGCTACGTGCAAAGCCCAATTTAAAAAGATGATGTTACATAAACGAATACACGTTTTCGAAACTATTCAAAAAGACAAATATACATATTTTCTTCCTAATAAATGAAGCACAATGATTCCCGTCGAGCGTGCTTTGCTTGGAAGGGGAGTGTTA